>NC_058108.1:1452500-1662500 GCF_914725855.1 Thunnus albacares | reverse complement strand
CAAATCACTTCAAATAAAGTGAGCGCCTTCAGCCGTAAAGTCAGTGAGATAATCGCCGTCAAGGAGATTAAGGAATAAGCCCGATATCTGAGAGAACAAATTGGTGTTTGAATGAATAAAATATATTGAATTCTGAAATATCGCTGGGGGCATTTGCTTTACGATTGATAAAATCAGGATTTCAAAGTTCACAGTTCTTGGGAGAACTGCGTTTGCTGTTTGATTCAAATAACATGGAACTCAAACCTAAATCCTTGTAGGGTGAAATGACTTTTGAGATTGCCTAAAACATAAAAAAAAGCACACTGGCCTTTGCATGTTGGCATGTTTAATACCTCAAAAGTTGGCTTTGTCCTTTTTTTATCCACCAAAATTTCCTCAGTCATGTCTGTCATATGCTTACTTTGGGGACCGGAGCTGTTTTTTCCTCAACTTCTACCTGCTATCCCCAATCGCTATTATTTCCCAGTGCTGAGTCTGCTGGCTTCCACTCCACCCATCTTACTTCTGAAGAGTCTCCAAACGTCTGCATCATGACGTTGTCTCTCTCTTATCTCTGTCAGGCTTTTGTTTTTGATCATTGCTCCTCTGTTTCCACTCTACTTCTCCTCCTTTCAACCTCATTTCTCCCCCAATTCTTTTGATTGCCTACCCATACTGCTGTGTGTGTGTATGTGTGTAGTATTTTTCATCTTTGTGGGCATCTGTGCATATGTATAACTGAGTATGTCTGCATGTATCAGTATAGGTGCGTGCATTTGTATAAAAATAGGTGTTTTCTTGCACATGATGGATAGTAAAAGGATTCTGTTTGTGCTCAGACATGATTATCTGTCTGATTCTCTCTCAGATGGGAAATACAAGGCTATCACAAGACAGAATGCTGATGATGGATGTTTCTGCAAAACCTTTGTTCAAATATGCTTTTGGATATTCAGTGCCAATGTTTTTTTTTAATTATTTATCCCTACCATGTATATGCATGGCCGTATGGCATCGTTGAGGTATGGTTAAGTGTAGGTGACTAAAACATCTGGTTAAGGTTAGAAAAAAAAAACATGATCATGTTTGATGAATAAAACATGAAACGTAGGTCTGCTTTGTTAAACTGAACGTAATATTTAAACCTGAATGCTGTTCCTGGATGTAAATCACATGCAGCCAATTCATCAAATATGAATGTGATTCCTACACACAGCTGTGTTGCATCTCTGCCCTGCTGCACCTAAAAGATACAAACAACACCAATGAAATAGATGGAGGTAAAAACAGGCAGAGGTTTTACTTCATGTTGTCTGGCTAGTACGTTGCACATTTTGAGACAAATATTCAAAACTTTCCAGTGAAAAACAAATGATTCCATGTTTTGTTATTTGCCTCTTTGCTGAGACTCTACAGAGTGTGAAATGCACACCCTAAGATTTACTCTAAGCCATGCAGGAACTGAATATAAATAGACTACTATTTACACGCTTGTATCGCCTGGAACTCAAAGGGCTGTTTGGTGACTCATTATAGTCTCAAAGTTGAACACTAACAAAAAGACTAAATTGAGGTGCCAGTCAGATCTCTTCCCTATCTATTATCCCCGGACAAATTTACAGGTTGACTTGGGATGAGTTTAAAGTTCAGAACAAGGTTCATATCATCTAAATTGCCTGAATTTCAGTTACTGTTACACCTTGATATCATCCATTTAAACACTGATCCACATGTGCTTCATCTTTACATGTTTTTGTTATCGTATGTTCACCGTTTACACTTGTAGCTTCTGCAAAATATGAAGTAGTTCCTCTTCTTACTGTGTGGTAACTCTACCCCAGACACAATTTATTTGACACAAACGGAATAAATCAAGTACACTGAAGCTTTATGATGACCTTTGACCCTACAGATGATCGACAGTCGGCTGTCGGCGCAGAGGAGGGAGATGAGGAGCTTTCCTGGAGACAGAGGCCAGCAGAAGACCAGTACCTACATCGTGCCCTGCTTCCTCTTTGTGGAGGTGAGTGTTAAGATAAATATAGACAGCATGAGGGGATCACTTTGTCTTCATCAGGTTTGACTCACATCTGAAAATTAGAGTCTGATCAAACCTGAACGTTGAAAGTTGTGTTGAAAGATGTTTGTTGAGCCTATAACTGAAGGCGATATTTGGACTAAAATATCCTGATTCTATTCTAAAGTCTACAATCTTAAGCTGTCATGTGCTGATATCGTGGCCTGTAGTCGCTGTGTAAATGCTGCATGGTTATGTATGAACATGGGTAGAAATGAAGAGGTCGGCGTTTGTACCTCGAGGGCTCTGGAAGTGTTGGAAGTTGGAGTCACACAGAGCAACCTGATGGATAAATGAATGCACATCTTACAGTCTTTAGCATATGAATGTTCTCTCTCATTTCACATCTCTTCTTCTTCTATCATTTCACATGTTTCTCATGGCAGATTAGCAACAATGAGTGTCAGTTGGGAAATTGCATGAATTAGCAGGCTTTGTTTTCAATTCACTGACTCCCAAAAGAAGTGATTGCTTTGATTAAATTGTCACAATTGGGTAATTACCCTCAGTTCATGCATCACCTAGTGATAAGATTCAGCAGGAGGATGAGGGGATGTGCTGAGGTATTCTCTCAACCGAGGCCCTCTCCAGTGACCTTTTTGCTCATAAGCTCCTTGATTCCTTTCCTCCGCTCCCCGCACTCTTCCCACGACTCTTCTTCTCGCCGTGTAATCCGTAAATGACCTGGTGGAGCGCTCATGTCCTCAGCTGCATTTCCTAATTAATTGGCCTAATTAAGAACGGAAACCCAATTAGCCCGTGCCACCGCTAACGTGCTTGAAGCCCGCAGGTCCTCTGAGCTACAGCAACGATGTCTGAATGAGCTGAACGAGCAGTTTTTTTCTTATTTTTTGTAGCATTAACATTCAGTCTTTGCTTTTGAATTCAGCTTAACAGTATGATCTTATTTCGGTTCAAATATTAAAATTTAAGGTTGGTAGTAATTGTCAAGTCAAACAGTGCTGTGGAAAGTTGACTGGATAAGTCAAAAGTTCAAGTTTTGTAATAGTAGATACAGCTAACAGGCAAACAAGAGAGCTGAAGATAGATATGGATGTGGTTTTGTTTTTTTTCTCTTAACACAGATCTTGTGAAAAGTTGCGCTTTTTTCAAAAAAGTTTCTAGTGTAAACTAAATTTACCAAGTGCCATCTTTCTTTAGTGCCCCTGCAACAGCATCCAATCTCTTTAACTGAATCTCCTGGAGGATTTTCTTCAACCTTGCTCTTCTTCTCTTTCATTGTACTGGTTCACTCATTCACAACATCCTCTTGAGATCATACTATAGCTGTTTCATCTGCTCTTTTGTGCCGCATCCAACACATGAATCCTGCCCTCTTTCTACATAACAATGTCCCCCAACACACCTCTGTTACCGCTGCATCTCTTTATAGCGCAAAAATCCCACAGTCCCTGCAGGTTTCACGCGCGCACGGTCTTAAGCTTGCTTTTATTTTCTTGCATTGTGCTTTGGTATTGGCTCGTTCTCGGCATCCTCTTGAGGACTTGTTATGATGATTTTCCAGCTTTCCAATTTTTTCATAGTGCGTCTATAATATCTGCAGGCTTATCTGTCAGTAGTGCTCCTCCCCTCCTCCAGTATTCCCTTTGACGGTCTCTTGAGTACTGCCCAGTCACTCTTTTTATACAGATCCTGTGCATCACTCCTCTCCAGCATTCATTCCCTTGAGTAATTACATCTTTTGCACGATGGATCTCTCCATTATTCCTCTTTACTTGTGAAGCTTCATCTCCACCTCCCACTCAAAAGCGTGTCTGCCATTGCAAAGACCTCCACTCTCCTCTTCTCTCCTCAGCGCTTCTCTCCAGCTTCATGTTTCATTTCTTCATTTTCTTCTTCTCCATCCATCCCTTCATCTTTTTGCTCCTTCTCAGGGCCTCAGTGAACCTTGTCCTCATGTTCACCTCATATCGCAGACATCTTCATGCTTGGAGAAAGGGTGTTACATGCAATATAAGCTATAATATGTAACTAAAATGTCTGAAAACGACTTGACCACCCAAATGTTTCCAACAATTTTCAGACCAAGAGAAATCCATATTTGAATCAAGGTAATGGTCCGTTTCATTTGGTCACCTGTCAGCGTTGTCGTACCTCCTCTACCAAAGAGTAAACATCGGCGTTGTGGTTGTTGTTTTAAGCCGTGTTTTCATGATAAACCTTTTTAGATCTTGCTCGTTGTTAAGTATATATTTTAACCTGATGAAGGACTTTAGTCATCGGACGTCTGAAGTTATCAGAGAAACAAGCTGAGCAAACGTTAGCAGCTATTTGGCTCACAAACAATCCCTCCTGGACGTCCTCTGTCCGCCGAACAGCCTCAGAGAAACACTGATTTTTAATGTGAAACTGCTTTATTTGCTGTTTTTACCAGTTTTAATCACTGAGTCCGTTTCTCTGCGGAGAATTCGGCCGCCGGTAAAAACCTCATGAACAATGAACACTGAAGTAATCCTAACCGGGAGAAGCTGACTGCAATGGTGGTTGTTTAACAATGAAGACAACAACTCCCATGATCCCACGCTACTCTGCGACATCATCAAATTGTTTCTCTTGTTATTGTTGTGATGGAGAAGCCCCCTAGCGCCAGAAATGACATATTGTTCCTTTAATTGCCCCTCTCTCTCTCTCTCTCGAGGGTTGCCTCTACTGTTTTTATTTGCTCTCACACAGCCAGAGGTGGAAAGATATGAATCTGGCTTGACTTTAATCGCTTTATATGCACCTGAATGAATATGTGTGCATTTCAGTAGTTTAATAAAGGGCATTTTTAAATTCAATTCCCCCATCTGCTGTGTTCATATTGGAGCAGCTTGCTGTAGCATAGCTCCCCCCGGAGGGCACTCACTCCTTTGTTGTTACATTACCATCTCATTACCCGTTTCTGTTTTAATTCAAAAGCAGAGTCTTATTCCTCTTCTACTCTTGTGATGTTGTTGCTGATTCCCTCTCTCTTTCCCTCTTCTTCTCACTATCTCGCTCTCTGTCTGCCGCTCTCTGTCTGCTCTTCCTCTTTATCAGTTTATCTGTATGAAGATGGCCTTTCTCCTCTCTCTCAGTCAGTCTCACTGTCAGTTCATCGCCTCTTGTCTCAAGGCTTGTAGCTAACTTTGATTACTATGTCTCTCTTTCTCTCGGTTCACACTTTCCATACTTCCTCCATCTCTTCATCTCTTTTCTCTCATAGTCATTATTTCTCATCCCGTTTCCTTCTTCTTTTAAATTGTGAGAACTGGACTAATCGGGGAAGATTATACACAATTTCACTTTTAGTAGCATGGGAGGAAAATAACGTAATGGAAAGCAGATGAGTTGTGCTTCTCTCTGTTGCACTCTCTGTCTTTTACTCCTCTCTCAAGTCTTCTTAGCTCCACACTGCTGCCGACACATCTGTCACGCCGCGAAGCCACACAAGAGACTGGTCCGAGGCCTAACAGAGGCACTGCTTCAAAGGGCCCTCTTTAAAAAGTCATTTTGATACAACTGATTCCTGACTTGCTTTAGATGCTGGTGGGTGGGAGGAGGGTTGTAAGTCGATGTGATCTAGGCCAAGCAGAACTACTGTGAAAATCTGTCCTGAAGGTGAGCTCAGAGGGACTACAAGTGGATTCTTTGAGTGGATCTCACTGAGCATACAACTTGTAGCCAGTGAATAGTAGTGTGGTATTAGTTGTAATTATAGTAAGATATGATAATCATTAGTGTTAACTGAGAGTGGATGTACTGTAGCTACAAATTCATGGCACCCAGCCTTCGCAGAATGTGTCCTGGCTCTCCAGCTTTGCTGTTCAGCCTCGACTGCCAGCTCAGAGTAACAGAGCTTCTTCCTTCTTCGCTCCATCCACATGCCTTGTGGCTGCATCCTCCTGTGGCACACAGGAGAGTTTTGTAAAGTAAACAGACTCCTGAGCATTGGACCACATCATATTTCAGGTCTATGGCTTATGCTGTCTCTGAGCTGTTGGTCCATGCTTGCTTGCATCTTTCATTCCCCAGCTTCCTGTAAATACCCCGATTTGTGCAAACTCAGTCATTTCTGCCTCCTCAGTAATATTTCTCTCATTTTGCTTCATGTTTCTCTGTTTATATATACATGTAATACCGTACTATACTAGTCAGTAGTGTGACGTTCTTTAGGAGCCATAAAATCTGCAGAAGCAGAACGTTTCGGTGGTCAGATGGGTTGATGAGCCGACTGTTCGTTTCCCGTTTTCTCCTGGCAGTCAAAGTTGTTTACTTTCAACCATGACTACAAACGTTCCCTCAGTGCAACCAAGTGGTTATTATTGTAACCATGGTGATGAAGGCCACCTAACTTTAACTACCCAGTCATTTTCACTCAGACCATATTATTTTTGCAGCTGTAATTTTTCACAGTTTTGGGTGGCTCCGACAAATTACATATTGAAAGATATGGCTGCAGCGCCGCAGCAGACACGCTTCCAGTGTGGACGTTGCACGAAGCGTGAGAGACGCAGCAGTTCAGCGACACACACACACACGTGCACGTGCCGCTCACGCATCCAGTGTGTCCCAGGGCGTGACACCAGTTCTGTTTTCAGAACACTCACTCCCCTGTCTCCTTTAGGATTGACTACAAAGTCCTGCTACTCGCATAAAAATCCATCAACGGATTTGTTCTTCCCTACCTACAGGAACTGATCGCACCACAAACCTCCACCCACACCCTCAGATCTACCAGCAGCTTGCTCCTCCGGGCCCCCAGCAGCACTAAGCTCCGCACCAGGGATTGAGCCTTCTGCTCTGCTGCACCACGCTCGTGGAACAGCCTTCCTAACCATCTGAGGGCAGCACAGACCCTCGTCTCTTTTAAAAACCTTTCTATTCAGCAATGGTTTTTCATCTTAACTCTTATTATTATTATTAATATTATTTTCTTTATGTTGTGTGTTCTGTGTTATTGATAGTGTAGCACGTTGAGTTTCACTATGACTGACCATCTCCCTGTGACTGCGTGCAGCAAAAAACACATACATTTCCTACAGAATGTGTTTGGCATGATTAGTGATACATAAATCTTACAGTATTTCTTCCTGAAGGTTACTGAGTAAACTTGCATTTTGTTTCATCTGTCTTGTTGCTGATCATAGGCTCTTCAGTGCCTGGTTTTTGCTGCCAAGTGCATCAATATCAGGAAGCAGTTACCCTGAGTTTTGACAGGATATATGTTGTTGTCTGAACACGGAGGTCCTCTGGCATCTTTCACCGTTTTGGTTTTGGTGTGAACTAGGCAGCGCTGCATAGGTAGCTCCAGTAATGAATAGCCTCCTAAATGCATCAGGCCCACAGTTCTTTACAACAAAGCATCTTCCTCTCTGCATGTACGTTCATATTCCCTGCTGGGTTTGACGCTGCCTCAGTACATCGTCTACCTCCAGGCAATTTGTTGTTTCTGTTTACTTTTTTCTAAAGATGTTTTGTTCCACACAGCTTGACTTGTGCCAAGACCGAGACCTCCCAACCAAACTGTACTGTACTCACAGTTTCTCCATATCTAAGCACCAAATATGCTTAATAAACTACTCTATTAGTGTTCTTTTTCATACTTGCACCAATCCTATGTTAGACCAGACTAAAGTAGACTATACTCTACAAATGATTAACTTTGCTCTCTAACCTCTTTATTGGCATTTTATACACCATTAACATCTCTTATTCCCACATAAGAGAGACAGAGATGGTATGAGAGAAAAAAAATGGAATATCTTATAGATTCATTCTTTGGTGTTAGTTTTCATGCTCATTTTATAAAAATGCTCACACAAATTCTTTTTGTGTCCCTTCCTTCTTCAGTACACACACACACACACACACACACACACACACACACACACACACACACACACCACCACAAAGACACAGTAACAGCTCATTGTCACATTATTCTCCCCTAGTTTTCCCCTCATTATCTCTCAGACTCCATGAATAGCACCTGCCCGCCTGTCTGCTGTGCTGGGATTTCTGTGCACTCTGGGTGGATGTTTGAAACACTTGTTAGCTGGCTGCTTCCCACCTCTTATCACTTTAGGTAGGCAGGGATGAGAGACCCCCGTATATCACAATATAGGTTCATATCATTGCTGTATATTGAGTAGAGTAGATTATCTCAGCTGCAGCACTGAGGCTACTTTATCTTATCAGAAATAGAAATATAAGATCCCTGCTTGATTGCTCGTGTAATATATTCTGTCTCTCGCTTTTGCGGCTTCCAGAGCTACATGCAATTATAGGATTCAGAAATGCGTACTGATTCTCGCTGCTGCCCATGCTGCATGTTGCTCTGAATGAGGTCAGCTAAATGCTTAAAGAGTCTAATTCCGAAATCAAGATTCATTACAATTTATGAAACTGGCACTCGTTCTGGCTCAAGGACAGATTGCATCAAAGTCAAACTGAAATTATTTCCTTTGCTTCCATGAAGTGACATTAAAAAGATCTTTATTAGTCAAAAGGAATTTATATCACACAGTAGTTTGTTTTAAAAATTAATACGTATTTATTGTGTTTATATATTTAAATAGAGAGCTTTGGGATAAAAAAAAAAAACAACTTAATTGCGCTGTAGGGTTTTATCCATGGAACAAGCTTGTTTGTTTGAGCCTTCATCTGCTTTTATTCTTCCCTGTTTGCAAGATGCGGGGGCATGTGCACTTGAGGACTGGTGATTTTGTAAAAAATTATGAGATTGTTCTTTGGTGTGTAGCAGTGTACATTTCAATGTGTTATATTCACCCGCACAGTCCACTGGCACAAGCAAACTCTGCATGTGTCACTCTGTTATAGACAGAAGGAGAAAGGAGGAAGAGGAAGGAAGAATGGGAGTGAGGGAGTGAAGCTGGAGGTGCAGAGCTGATGTACAGACTCTTGACAGAAAGGATGATTGAGAGACATGGGAGGAAATAAAGCAAAAAAAAGGGTGTGGGTTTAAAAATGATTGAGGAAAGAGTCAACAAGGCATGGTGGTAAAATACACCCAGTAATCAGATGAAGAATAGACGTAGAGGAGGAGAGCGAGGGAAAATCTGGAAAAGATGAATGCCTGCTTTGAACCTCTTCCTTTTCCCTTGTTCCCTCTTTGTATTTTACTTTTCCTTCCACTTCACCCTCTTCTACTCTCATATATCCTCATTTACTCCCCTACGCCTCCTCTCTCTCCCCTTTTTGTTTTCTCTTCTCTCTGCTGCCTCCCTCAGTTTTTATTTCCCAGTGGCACGCTCAGCTTTGCCCCGGCACATTTTGTGATATCCTAATGTCTCATTAAATGTTTTATCCGTCTGTTTATCTTCCACCACTTTCCCTCTACTGCTCCCCGTCCTCTCTTTAAGACTCTGTCCCTCTGGCTTGTCCACTGTTTTCTATCAGTCAGCTCATCTATCTTGCACTTGTCTTGTTCAATGTGTTGTAATACGATCCAGTGACACCAGGAGGCAGTCAAGCCCATTCGTTTGCTTGTTCACTATCACATGTCTCACTGAGTATTTTGGCTTTTTTTTTTTCTCTCTATAACATTTCTATGAGATTTATGCAGATGAGTATGTTTGTTATGGGGTGGTGTGTGTATGATTTTGTTCCTGTGTGTGTTTGTGGTCTAAAAATCAGACCTTGTGTGTTTTTTTTTTTAATCAACTGCTGAAAATCAGAGAGATGAAACCTCAGCTGCTGTGAAATATTCACCGGGTCTAATCACATGACCAAGTGATTAAGTGAACTCATCAGGGAACCAAATCACACACACACAAAAAAAGCGCGAGGTGTTTCAGCCTCATCTCATGCTAATTTGGGGAGCCTTGTTTGCTGAAGACTGAGGGGAGTAACACTGTCGAACCACCTGAAACCAACCTGACAATAATATAAAAGCCTTGCTGCTGCTGCTGCTGCCAGGTTTCTGCTTACAGGTGTTTATTTCATGTTTTGTTGTGAGTAAAGGTGATAGATGCATTTTATGTGTACGTTCAAGTAGTATATAATGTATTCATGAGCACACTTTAAAAACAGATGTACGTTTAGTACAATATGCTACGGAGAATTATGTTGAACGATGTCATATTATCTAAGAATCTTTATGTCCCCAGTTGAGTTCTGGTATTTTATCAATCAATGTTGAAAGTGGACAGTTTGTCAGCCTGAAGCAAGAGAAGTGCTGTGTCATAACAATAATATAGAAAATGAATTTTACGCAATATGAATTTTGATTTCTACTGGTCTCTTTACTCGCTTTGTTTAGTGAGACGAATCTTTTTAGAAATGGATTTTGTAAATACGGATGATGCGTAAAGACTGAGACTTGTGTAAGCTGCATATTGGTTGTGATGTCACAAATCAAATCATGCTCATCGGTCTGCCTCTTAAACATCAGAGTTTAGGTGATGAATATGAAAACAAACTCTGCACATACATCATTCTGCACAGCGAAGCTCAAACATCCAATTGAAGGAACAAGAAGAAAACTCATTTTTGAGACTTTAAATTAGCCAATTACATGGAGAAATGAGAATTAAAACCCCTTTATAATAATAAACTTTCTTCTGCTATTCAGTGTACTATTTATGTGAAATTTGTCACAGAATATTTGAAAGCATACAGAAGAAATGATCTTATAACTGATGTTTTTGGGGGTTTTGTATATGTGTTACCAGAAGATGCATGTTATATATATTTTTATTTATAAGGGTGTCTTGTAATCCCATTACATGACATGACATGACATGGAAATAAAAACTAACTACTAGGAAGGTAAAATATAGGTTTATGTGATGTGTGCAGTGACACGCCACACTCACCGAAGTCTAAAAGAGGACACGCTGCTCATCTTCCTGCACGCTCGTTAGAACTCATTGATACTATAACTTCCACTCCTCCTAAAAATGCAGCAGATATTTAGACAGCTAAGATAAAGCAGCATGTCTCCAGTTCATCCTGAGCGCTGTGACATTCGTTTTTCTCTCTGCGGGGGGTGCTGTCATCTCGACACCAGCCTCCGTCCGCACATTCTCACCCTTCCGTAAACATGTTTGACTTTATCAGTTGACTTTTCTGCCATCTGGCCGCTCCTCGCAGGCCAAGGGTAGACACACACCACTTATGTGCAAGTTCACAGTTTTTGCCCCAGGAGACATTAGCGATGCCCACATCTCTTCCCACCGCCCCCTTTTTTTCCCTACATAACACATTACTATTGTCACATTTTATTTTTCCCATTTCGAGTTAAAGGGCTTTTAAGAGCAGGAGATTTTCCTCTGTTTCTGTCACATCAGTGCCATATTAGTCTCTTTGATTTCCTTGCTTTCGCTCCCTTTTGAAGTTCAGAGGTATGAGCATTAAGCTGTAATTACACAGCCTGATAAGTCCTTTTAGTTTACTGGGTCAGCCAGAAAAAAGGGTCATCTTCTTAAATCTTCCTTATTTTATAAACTCTGGTTTCATCTTGTGGCTAAATTTATGCTGACAGGTCTTAGTGGTTAAATTAAGTTGGGTTTCACTGCATTAACAGTCTAATCCCTCATTTGTCATTCATTAAAAAAAAACACCTATTCCTACCTACGCTGTGATATAAGCAGGATCTGAATCTGGAAAAGGTGCAGTTAAGTTGAGTAAGACCTCAAACATTATACAGACTGTGTACTATTACAGTCACTGTCACCCAGAGAGAAATATGAAACAACAATAATTGTGTCTTATTCATCCTTCAGTTGGATGTTTACAAGGCTCTGTAGGTTTAAGTGGGAGTTTGTGATGCATGAGCCTTTGAAACCTCATTGTACACTGTTGTGTTTCTAGTGCACTAGCTTTCTTTTCTTCATTCTTGAAAGTACTTCTAAAGATTCATTTTTGTCAAACAAACATGTGGGCAGAAGCCATTTGTCTTCATCGTCGGCCTGGTGTAGCACTGATCTCAAAGTGGGAAAGATAAAAGTATGTGATTTGTTGAAAGATGGGGATATAGACGGGGTTGGTGACATTCTCTGTGAGTTTAATCTCAAACTGCCAAATCTTTTGAGATGAAACAGAGAGAGAGAGAGAGAAAGCTGAGAGGCAAAGTCTTCTGTGATAATAAAATAATGAGAAAATAATAAATACAGCCTTTTTTTTTTTTTTTTTCATTTCACAAGAACTGCCGCTCCGGATTTATTGCTCACATCACTGAACTACTGAACTAAACTGATCAATTTCACATTCAGAGATGACAACAAACTTCCAAAAGTCCAAAATTACTTTGAAAACTCGATTAAACTGTTGCCTTTGAACCTTTGATACGGGATAAAATGAAAGTCTGGACTCCTCTATTTGGCCTCTTGACAAAGTGTTTGGGGATCCAGGTCTTTATTTAAGAGACCAGTCTTGTTTGTCTCTCCAGCATCTTGTGTTGGGAAGCTGCAGACTTGAGGAAAAATGAATGTGATATAGACTAGAAACCTCTTTAATAGTAGATATGATAGTCAATCAGCCCAGGCTTGTTAGGCAGCGTACGATGGCCTTGTGTGGGTTTGTGTGCCGGAAGCAGCTGCCAATGATTTTATATTGTCGATGTTGAGAGCCGGAGCTGCTCGTCTACATGTATGTAGACTGGAGAATGAAACAATATGCAGACAATGGTTAAAAGTTGCACAGAGCTTCAGACTGAGGTGTCTCAGTTGAATCAGCAGTACCAGCAACCAATCACATCAGCCATTTGATTACTCTGATGCTGGTTTTATTAATCAGATGTTTAATTAGATGTGGTGATTTGTTACCGTTGGTCATTTATTTCAAACCCTCTCTGCAAGTCAGATATCCCAAAAGATCACTCAGAGACAAGTACAACAAGCATTAGAGTCAGACCACAGTGCTTTGATATGTTTCTCCTACAAGTACATCATCCATAAAAAACCAAACATTTTCATTTGCTTTTACAGTTTGAAGGGAACAGATGTCCATTTGAGGTCTGAACAATATTGAGGAAAAAAAGGGAAAGAGTCAGGCGTTGACATGTGGACGAACAAAGTGAACAGACCTCTGAGTGGAGGTGACAGGTGACAGACTGAGGCTGAGGCCTTAGTGAAGAAGAATGTTGGAAATCCAGCTCGATATTATCACCCAAAATCACTTATTGCTGGACTTCATATGTAATTTATGAGGTGTAAGAGCAGGGTCTTTTAGGGACAATGAACCAGAGCTTGATTTGCACCGACTGTGACCGAGAGTTATCTGCAGAGAACCTCCTCTGACATCTACAATGACAAACACCTTAAGGTAGCTGCCATGTGATGCCTGTAAATTTGTCAGTAGTTTCATATTGTATTTGCCATATTTGTATGCAGATTAATATCCCCAAGGTGACCTTTGAGGGATGTGCCTCGGTGCTAATTAGAAAGCATCAACTTGAAGTTGCTTTGACCTTTATCAGGGGTTAAAGTGGGATCTGGCAGGTGGAGGAACCCTGGAAAGATCTGGTGTAGTGGTGCAGCGGGGGGAAAAATGACTCACCTCAAAATAACTCCCAAATTGATTTGTACTTTCTGATTTGTTGAGTGAATATCTTGATGGCATCAGCCGGAAGGAACACCAGGCTGCAGCACATGAAAAATGAACTTGCTTGACATTATTATGTATGAAACTGCCAAACAGATTTATTTACTTATCAACTGAAGGCGCCAGAACGCCGTTCCAGATCGTTCCAGCCCACTTTGACCCCTGACCTTTGTGAATATTTAGAGAAATTGAATGTGGTTGCACTTCATACAGGAAAATGGACGGTTATGTGTTCATGTGGGAGGGAAGGGAGATAAAATGACATATATGAGCTCTAAATGTATTCAACAGGGAGGTTATATTTAACATTTGTGTTAAAGGGTAAGGCTGGAGATTTTTCTTATTGTGAACAAATCTCATGTGCAGAATCAAACCAACAATGAACTGATCCTACTTACAAGTATTGTGTGTGTATCCAAAGCCTGATATATCTTATTCCTGCTGTAGTCCTCCATTGTGGTCCAAAAACTATTAAAAACATGTCAATGAGTCACACCGTTGCAGTGGGTGACATGTTCCTTCATTAGGAAAAGTTTGGGCTCTGTAGTTTGTTTAGAAACGGCTCCAAAGACCAATGACGGCGATCACATTTTCAGTCTCAGGAGAGCAGTTTCGTGTAAGGCGTGCTTCCGTTTACAGAGCTTCATTAGCTTGTTGTGCTGCATATCACAACCTCTTGACTTTCTACTGAGATTCTTTGAGTAATTACGAGTCAAGAGTTTGTGATACGTGTCACAACAAGCTATAAATGGAACCGCGCTCCCGTGCAAGCACAATTGCATGTGCCTCACAATGCTCTCCTGAGACTGAATGTGATCGCTGTTATTACTCTTTGGAGCCGTTTCTAAACAAACTACCGTAGCCATTGTCTTCAGGACAAAGGAACATGTCACCCAGTGCAGCGGTGTGGCTCACTGACATGTTTTTAATAGCTTTTGGACAACAATGGAGGTCTACGGCATAGAGGAATAAGATTTATCAGCCTTTGGATACACACACAGTACTCATACGAGGGATGAGTTCATCGTTGGTTTCGCTCTGACATGAGAGTTGTTGACAATAAGAAAAATCACCAGCTTCACCCTTTAATGAGAAGTCAGATGACTCCATTTACTGGAGCTTTTGTATTTTAGTCATGTAATCCCAGAATGAATATAAAGTGCTTTCAACTATAACTTGTCTTCTCATGTATTATTTGGCGTACATGGTTGTCGGAGCTCTCAGACTCAGACGGTATCGTCAATAAGTTCAGCAGATTTTAATGTGTCAGTAGTGCAAAACTAGATGCAAAATGACATGCATAATCTCCCAGCGTGCTTTTCTACAGTTGTCTTCAAATGTTTGTTTAAACTTTGATGGGTGTTTGTAGACCTCCCTCACGCTTTTCCTCCCACACTTCTACACCTCCCTCCCTCGCTCGCTCCCTCCTTCAAGCCTTCTGTAGTTCAGCGAGAAAAGAGGAACGGATGATGGAGAGAAATGTTCAACACAGCATGCCTGTGTCAGAGTTCCACCTGAGACATGGGAATGCACCCACATGCCTACAAACATACTCACACACACACACACACACACACACACACACACACATACATGCTTCACACGGAAACTCACACTCACACACCCACACACACACGCAAAGCTAATGTAGATGGAAACAAACATAGAAAAACGTGGAGGAACGAGCTGCTTGATGTTCTTGGCCTATATATAAACTTCAAGCTCGGGGTGTTTGTATGGTGTGCCACCAGCATGTGTGGATATGTTTACGTGCGTGTGTGTGTGTTTCTGTGGCCCTCAGGGCGCGTGTGTTGTCACTGAATACATCGTCCCTCCAGTATGACTCTCTCCTCACTGGGGACCTTCAGTGTAAAGACGACAGCATCTCCCACAAACGGATTGAACTAGATTCGGTTTGCACGTTGCTGTGGGAACGTACAGATCAATTGTTTGATTTTGCACAACATACATGTTATCATCCACCAAATTTCATTGACTGTAAAGTAAACAGGAAAGGGAAACTTGCAGAGCAGCAGATCTGACAGCAGAGCATATGGGAGTTTGAATTAGGTCACCCTCTCTGTCATGTGTTCATTGTCACCCTTCACTGTGTAATAAAGCTGAAGTGTTACATGTAGTGAGTCTCCCCTTCCCCAGCCTGTAGCATTAGTCCAAGTGGGTACTCTGCCACTGTGCTGAAGAGGATGAACATCTTGAAGGAGGTTTTCTCAGAGGTTTGTCACTTGTTTCAGCCATCTGCCACAATTGATGTTTCCTATTTAGTGCTTTAAAGCACCAAGAGGATTTTCCATCAAATCCCTTCAAATCAAAATTTAAATGAATAAATCAAAATTCAATTAGCACAGAGTGCAAACACGGTTAACATGATGTAACTACCAATTCTGTCATAGAAATTACATTTATATGCTTCTAATTTGCAACAATATGTTCCGAAGAAACATAATGCAGCCCAAATTATGTTTTTAACCACGCTAGCGGCATGGTAACCTGATGCATCAGATGGTTTGTTACACAGAACCATCTGAGAAGTTGTCCTTGGAAACTGTTTGGAAAAGGGCAGGCACTTGGCAGAACATTAGATGAACCATCTGTCTATCACCGTCTATCACCTTCTTACCTTCGAGGCAGCTGGATTCACAAGATCACAAGATTACATGAGAGTCCTCACAGGACACTGATCGGTCTGAACCACCGGTGGTTCGGACACAAGCTCGTAACTTGAAGCCTGACAAGATGGATTTTCATGTGATCTTGTGAATCCAGCTGCCTTGCAAGGAAAGCAGCATGGCTCTAGGGATGGTGATGTCGGTCCACCACTCTGATCCAGACTGACACGTCTCAACAGCTACTGGATGGATGTGATGAGAGTTTGTGCAGATATTCATGGTACCCAGACGATGAATCTAACGAGTTTGATGATCCTTTGATTGTTTTCCTCAAGTACCAGCAGCAGGTCAACATTTTCTCTTATCTTAATAAAATAATATCTCAACATCTACTGGATTGATTGACAGAAAACGTGGTTGTTGACATTCATCAGGTCAAAATGTCACATTGTTGAACATTTCCATTTATAGTCAAATACCTGCAAAACTAATTATATTCCCATCAGCCTCAGATGTGCTTTGTGTTTTGTACTGATTAGAAAATGTTAGCATGCTAACATCGTAAACGTTATACCTACTTTAACACAGGTATGGTAGCATTGTCAAGGTGAGCGTGTTAGTATGCCAGTGTTACCATTTAGCTAAAAGAGCTAGCACTGCTGAAGTGTTTTTATTGAACTTATCTGCCGCGCCACAAAAAGTTCATAGTCAATCTATTCGCAAAATGTTTTATAACAATGTATTTTATTCGTTTTCCTTGCAAAATCTGCTCTTGCAATATGTCCGCTAGTACAGAATAGTAAAGCATGATTTTAGTCATGTTTGGTACTCTGAGCATTTGGTTTAGGAAAGATTGTGATCCTTGATAAATGTTGAAAAAGTCAGCGTTGACTTTAAGTGTGAGATTTACTTTATTAAGATTGAACTAAAACCAAGTCTTTCTCTAAGCTCATCCACCGCAACCACTTTAGCTTTGTTCAGTGGCAAAAATGTTGATTTGGGAATTGAACACCAGGTTTCCTGCGTTTTGAGGCAAATATAAAAACACTTTTTTTGTTTCCTGTTCACTGCACTATTATTATGTTTATTATAAATGTTGTAGTTGTTTTGTAATATTATTATCTGCCTCTTCCTAAAACTCATTTGTTTGTTGATTGATGAAATGGTGTTTAGAGCCACAATGATTAGAAGGTTAATCGATCAGTCAATCGACAGAATATTAATCAGCAAATATTTTGATAACCAATTAATCGCTTTGAGGCATTTTTTGAATAAATTCTCTGATTCCAGCTTTTGAAATGTTAATAGTCTGGTTTCTTTAATCTCCTGTGATCGTGGGTTGTGGACTGTTGGTCGGGACAAATGAAGACATTTGAGGACTCAGGAAACAGTGATCAACGTTTTTCACCATTTTTTAAATATTTTTTAGACAAATCAATTAATAATCATTAGTTGCAGCCTTAATGATGTTTAAGTTTTCGGGAACTGGCACCTCTGGTTGGTTTTCTGTTTGAGAAAGTTTTCCTCTTTGCTAAATGTAAGTTGTGTAAGTTGATTTGTTAGAAGTATGACGACACATCCCACTGCAACCAAACAAATGATGTGCTTTCATTTCCTTGAGGTCTCTTCCTTGCTTGAGGTCTAGTTATGACAAATCAGTTAGCAGCCAATCCTTTTGTGGTTGAGAAACAAACAGCATGTCTTCCTCCACTGTTAAAGTTTATTTAGTGAATAAGAACTGATAACTATTATTGATATGGTAATTTAGAGTGGTAATGTTTTATTAACCTTTGAAATGCTACATACTGTAACCCCTTTAAGGTAAAAGAACAAATTGTTACCAACAGCGGCCAAAGCTGTTGTATCTCCTCTTCCTCCACGTCCCTAAAGCTATAAACCAGCTCAGCCTGCCAGTAGAGGCTCCTTATGTTTTTGCACTGATAAATTTGTCCTTCAAATACAATACAAGTTCATTTAAACAAACATTTAGGCTGCAGATTATGAAAAGACTCATCAGCAGCTCTCCATGTTTAAACTCACATTCTGTTTTTAACTTGTAGTTTTTGTTTCAGGCCGTTTTCCCCCCGCAGGGCAAACAAACATTCAGTTACAGATTTAGAGAAGCTTACTAGCAGTTGTGCATATTTTCTTCCTTTAAAGAACTGGGCAAAGGAGTTATGGTGCTGTTTACTGAAGTATAAATGAATAATTGGTACTTATGCATCTGTCTCATTTGTGCAGAATAGCATGCTATTTTTTGATGTTTTCTATGTTTATCATAACCTCGCTCTCCCTTACGCTCTGTCTCTCTCACGCACAAACCATCTTTCATGAATTGCTAATATATCATTATTTTTTGAATAGATATGAAGGTCATATTTTATGTTTCATGTCTTGTGTTGTACATACAGCTGGTTTTATAAACAGCAGAATAGTGGTGTGATACAATAACAACTTAAGTTATGCAGAGTCACACACACAATTCTCGTCCTACCCTTTGCTCTTCCCACTCACAGGTCTTTCGCTTTCCTTCTTGCCTCTTCTTGTCTTCGTTTACCGCTCTGCTCTAATTCACCCCATCTGTGTGTCAACCCCCTTCTTTCTCTCCCGTCCTTGTTCTTGTTCTTCTTCTCTTTCCCCATACGGCATTATTTTCTTTGATCGGTCTCCATTTGTTCCTTTACCCTCCCACTCTGCATACTGACACTGCTGAAGGGATCTCTCTCTCTCTCTCTCTCTCTCGCTCCATATCTCTGTCATTGCTCTCTCTTTCCCCCCTCTCTATGTGTCTTTCTCCTTATTTGTCTCCCTCCGTCTCTATCTCTACCTCCCTCCCTCCCTCCCTCTCCCTCTCATCCTTTTCCCTCACTATCTCTCCATGCACACTTGATTCATTTTACACATTACGGAAGCATCCATCATTTTGCTCTGTGAAGGGAAAATCTCCTTTTTTTTTTTATCCGTCACAATATTTTCCACTTCTCCCTTTTCCGGCTGTCTTTTCTTTTCCCAACTCCTACACTCCTACTCCTGTGGATCCAATCCTAAAGCTGGAACCAATATGTTTTATTTCCAGCTGGTCATCATGGCAGGGACCGTTTTGTTGGCGTACTACTTTGAGTACACGGACACGTTCCCCGTGCACATCCAGGGCTTCTTCTGTTTCGACAAAACCTATTCCAAGCCGTACCCAGGACCAGAGGACAACAGCAAGGCGCCGCCCGTCCTCGTCTACTCCCTCGTCACTGCCATCCCCACTGTGACGGTGAGTCTGTGTTCAACTTGTAAAAAAAAAAAAAACAAAACATCCTTCCACAGGTGCTCATCAGGGTAAAAAAACACATGACACATGAACAGACACGATAATCACATACATACATGCGCACACAATCGACACACTGATAGTCCCTCCTCATCTACACGTGGTGTTTGTGGATTGAAAGAGGGGAGAGGTGTGTAGGTGTGTATCCTCGTGGTCTCACCGCTCTGTTTGTGTGTATGCGTTCTCTGCCATAACCATGGCAACGGGCACTATATTTGTCCTCCATAGAGCAGTCAGAGATTGCTACAGTGTACAGAGAGAGTCTGTCCTTATTTCTAGACTGCACAGCATTAAAACAGAATGAAACAACAGAAGCTCTAAATGGATTTCCTTATTTGTGCACAAGAAGAAGCACAGTTAGTTTTGTTATTTTCAGCAGACAGCCTTCATCTGAGACAGATGCATGTTGAAGCATCTTTAATAATTAAACATCTGTACAGGATTGCAATTTGCAGGTCATGAATTCTTGGCAGCACATTGATACAGTGAATCAGATGTCAATACTG
The DNA here is from genome assembly GCF_914725855.1 of Thunnus albacares. Lineage (NCBI taxonomy): Eukaryota > Metazoa > Chordata > Actinopteri > Scombriformes > Scombridae > Thunnus > Thunnus albacares. The sequence goes on along the minus strand of NC_058108.1, from coordinate 1,642,436 downwards.
CCTTATTTTTCTCTCACTATAGCACTAAATCAATTTGAAATGTACATTATAAGGGACAGTAATTACTGTTATTATTCTGGAATATACTGAATTGGTTACAGCGGCCACACTTTCTTGTCAGCACAGTGGGATGTTATTAATAATGAAACATAGCTTCACATCCTCATCAAAGCTCTTTTCTCCATGACTGTCTTGTCTTGTCCCTCGGGGCTTGTCTCTTTGATGTCCTACAGTTAAGTGGCATTACGACATGGCTGCCTCTGAGCCACATATCAGGCCAGCACACACACACATGCACACGCACAAGCACAAACACAAGCAGATGCGCATGATCACACACACACATACATGGTCACTTGCTGCTGTGTAGGTGAAAGTGAACCCCAGTCACCTCCTCCTTAACCCAGTTTTAGGCTTAACTTGCAAACATTGCTGATTTAAATGTACCTTTAACAGCATAATGAGATTAACTTCAAGATGTTTCCTTGTTATTCTGAGACTCGTCCGTCAATATACGTGTGATTGGTAGTTGCAATCCTGTCTTTGGAAATGCAGTTGTGGAACTACCTTTTTGTTTACATGTTGGAAGACAGTTTTGGACACGTAATGAGTTGAATGCTCTTCTAGCACTCATATGACAGGTTCACAACAGGTTCAAATATTAAAACATTTTTTTTTTTTGGCCTGGCGGGGGTTCTCGTTGTGTCATTATGGAGAAACACAGATTCAGTAAACGTTCAGTAAACGTTCAGTAAACGTTCAGTCCAGTTAGACCCAGCAGTCTCCGTCAGGTTGGGCGAGTTCAAAGTTGGGGTGTTTTGAATACACCCCCGTTGTTTTCACAGGTAATTTGTTAGTCTGTCCCCCCCGCCGCAGGAAATTATGGATTAATCCTGGAAAGCTGTTGATGTAGCACTTTTCTCCTTATGAGAATAACACGGAGATTATTCGACCAATGAGAATTGACCAGTCGACCAGCAGACTACAGCCCTAGTGTGCACAGGCGTGTCTAGGTGTGTATATGTGCTTACGTGAGTTTAACACGCAGTAGAGAATAGATGGAGGCTGCGGGCGTCAGAGTATGTGAGCTGTGCAGAGCGGGAGCGGAGTGGCGTGATTTTGCCTGGAGTGTGAAGCGGCTTTTTTGAAAGTCAGAGCATCTGTGTTCTCTTTTGCTCCAAGATACCGCTCCATCCCACGAGCTTTTGTTCAGATACAATAAAAAAAAAGAGAAGCGCATATTCATCTCACTTTTCTCTCAGGTTTGACTCAGACTTTAAGACTCGAAGGGCAAACGGACAAGTTCCTCGACTGACAGTACTGAAGTCTGCTGCTACAACAAGCAGTATGTCTGTGTGTTGATAACTATGTGACAGCTCAAATGATCTGGTTTCAAACTTACCAGGAACTCCAAAGTTTTTCTTATTTTACCTCCAGACCATCTCTCTTTCTCTCAGTGTATGATAAAGTAGAGGCATATGACTCAAGATAATCACAATTCTTTGCACAAGTTGAAACATTTAAAGACGTACCTGAAGGTATTGTTAGTATTTTCATAATGGGACTTCAGAGACACAGGCTGCAGAAGCTAAGATATCCTAACTTTTAGCCTCTATGGGTCAAATCAAAGGACCATAATGCAACTGTAAAGCTTCTTTCTTTTGACCCTCTGTGCCTGGTAAACTTACATCCATCAAACATGATATCCCTCGTTTGTAATGCAAGCTTTTATCATACATTTGTAGTTCTCAACCTGAGATAACCCTGACTTCATCAGCAGCAAACTTTAGAAATCTCCCCCAGAGCCATACAAGGCAAGGCAGCTTTATTTGTATAGTGCATTTCATACACTGGGGCAGTTCAAAGTCCTTTACAGAGTCATAAAAATACAGTGAAGGTAAAAGATTTACCATTAAAAAGTGCAAAAGTACATTAAGAAATATAAAAGATAAAATACTTAAAAAGTAAACTAATGCAGTTCAAATCAAGTGAAATAGAAAGATGAAGGAATATAACAAATATTCCCACTTTTAGATGCACATTGTGAGTGAAACCGTATGTTTTTCTTGAATGTTCTCATCTCCTGTCCTTCCTGATTCTATTCTTGATCTGATATTTACATCAGATCTCTCTGCCAAAGGCAGATGAGGATCATAGCTTCTCCTCTCAGTCAAAAACCACCATCCACAGATATTACAGGGTAGAGTAGGCAGCGTAAAACACGAAAGTTTTTAGCTTTGACTTAAAAGTGGTCAGAGTCAGGGCTTGTCTTATATCATATGGCAGGTTATTCCAGTCCTGAATAAATTGGAGCTGCTGAAGAGCTTTTTTTGAAAGCCGTGTGATAATCTGATAATCTAATAATCTAGTCTAAACAGACCATTGCAGTAATCTACTGGAAATAAAGGTGTGGGTAAACCTTACAAGGTCTTGCTTGGACATTATTCCTCTGACTCTTGCAATATTTTTAGATGGTAGTAAGTTGACGAAGTTACTGCTTTGATGTGTCCAGGATAACGCTTTCTGACTTGACAGGGTCAAGGTGAGAGTTGACATTCTGTCTTTCTTTCTGTGGTCCAAAGACGATTCTCTCGGTCTTATCTCTATTTTGTTGGAGAGAATTTTGCTGCATTCAGTCACTGATTTGTTCGATGCAGTTAACCAGAGATTCAACAGGTCCACAGTGACCTGGTGTAAGTGATATGTAGACTTATGTGTCATCTGCATAATTGTGGTAGGCTACTCTATTATTTTGTATGATCTGGCCTAAACAATCATATAGAGATTGAACAAGAGAGGTCCCAAAATGGACCCCTGTGGACCCCCTCAGGTCATGGCCATCTGCTCTGACACAGTTTCCAATGGAGGCAAAGTACTTTCTGTCATGAAGATATGACTTGAACCTCTTAAGGATAGTTCCAGAGAGTCTCATCCAAAAGCAGCACTAATATCCAACAGTTCAGGTGAATGTCATTTAATACCTTTTATGAGTGCAGTCTCAGTGCTACAGTTGTTTTTGGTGAACAACTTTTTCACTAACTTTACCTAAAACAGTAAGTTTCATATAGGCCGATAGTTATTCAGTACAGCAGCATCAAGACTGCTCTTCTTCAGGAGAAGCTTAATGACTACAGTCTTCAAACCCTGTGGAAAAATAGCAGATTGGAGAGAACTGATGACTAGTATTAGTTCTTTCACCAGGCTGCTAAAAACTGTTTTAACTGGAAGTTAGTTGGTAATAACATCAAGGCAACAGGTGGATGAAGACAAGTGTGTTTTGACTTCAATGGGATTGAATTGTGTGATACCTTCCAAGTTACTTCAGGAAGACTGCGGTGATGATGCTGTTTTATTTGGCATTAAGGAATTAATAGCATGTCTGATGAATCTTGTCATTACAAAAGGATGCAAACTCGCTACATTTGCTGGTAGAAATTTGTTCTGGGGATGTTGGAACCTGAGGCTTGTATATAACTATATATAGAATACTTGGAGAGAATTTCATTTCCATTTTAAACAACACATATTAAAAGGATGAGAACTCTGCAAATGCAAACTTCTTACAGAGGAACCTATCCCTAAAAAAGTCAAAACACTCCTTTTTTGTTTTGTCGCGCTTCAAACTCAAATATGAAATTTGGTGATGCGGATTCAATAAGGATAGCATTCCCATTCAACCAAATCTCTGTTGAAAACATAAAATCAAACTTATAAGAGGTTATAAAATCATGGATTAAAAGTGACTTATTAGACAGGGACCTTATATTAAATAGGAGCAGCTTTAGGTTTGTTGGATCAGGGCCTGAGATACTTGGCTTACGTGGAATGTGAATCAGATTTGTAGGATTGGAAGATTTTAATGTGTCTTCACACTGTGGCTTTTGTATTTGGGAAGGTTGTTCTCTCCCAGGGCCTCAGCTCGCGTGTCCTAGTCGCTGCCGACACTGATAGCAGCCATTCATGTGCTGTTCAAGGCCTTATAAGCCAGTAGTGTGGGTGAAGGCTGATGTAGATAAGGTGGTTGAATTCAGGGGAGGTGCAATACCAGTGACTTGGCCATGCCGGGGGTGAATGGAATCATTTTGATCCCAGACTTTACCAAGTCCTTTATCTGGCTTGTAAACCTAAGAGGAGAGACAGGGGAGGGAATGGATCCTGGAGAGTTAGAGGGGAGTGGGAATAGAGGTGGGGGAGTCCAGGGCAGAGGTGGGGGGAGAGTGAAAGGGGGATCTACAGGTGGAGACAGCAGGTGGGGCAGGGTCACTGTTGTCACCCTGGAGCTGGCACTCTTTCTGCAGTGGAGCCTGTCTTTGGTGGAGAGTGGGGCAGGAAGTTGTTTGGTGCCTTAGACGGTGTAGAAAATTGGCTGTCAGCCGTCTAAGTTCACGTCCATGTAGGTGGAGACCCTTTCCTTTGAAGAGAACAGGTTGAAGTTATAAATGAAATGCATCCCTTGAGACTCAGGCATTAGAGGGCCACATATTCAGTGCAAGTAGGCGGCTGAATTTATTTATCTTTCAGAGGAGGGATCATTCTTCCAAGACGGACAGACATGCAAAAGATGTTGCGTGTACAGAAAATACCAAGATCGCAAAATTACATTATGGAAAAACAGGATGACAGAATTATAGATAAATTGATAGCGACAGTATCTCCTCTCACCATGGAGACCTGGAGAGAGGAACAAACTGCATATGACACTTGCAGACCTTTGTGAAAATTTGGGCTTTAATTGGGTTAAGGTTCATTAAATGGTTAAAACAGAATTCATTTGCTGTCATCAAAGTTCTGTCCTCAAACTGACAATATTGTAGAGCAGCAGGGAACTCTCAAAGCTTTCATGTAAGATTGAACCCACAAGATCTGAACAATACATGAAAGAGTTGACGTATGGTACTGATATAGTAAGTATTAGAATTAGTGTGTGTGTGAGTGTGCGTGCATGCGTGTGTGTGTGTGAGGCAGAGAGAGAGGAAGTGAGAGGGTGAGTGAAATAGAGGCACTTGTGTGGTACTTGGCAAATATGCTGTAAGTTTCAGTGCATCAGTGAAGGTAAGTGTGTGGGTGGATGATGGCGCACATCTCCACAGCTACTGAGGACTGATTCTGTGTGTGTGCGCAGGTGGGAGTCAACGTGTGTGTTTTGTTCATGCGTGTTTGAGTGCACATGATGGTGTACGTACTGTATATTAGTGCGTGTATATCTGACTAGTGCTGTCAAAGTGGCTACAGGCAATCTCTATGGCTCTCCACAACCGTAACTAATTCCATTCTCACAAAGCACACACACACACACACACACACACAGATACACACAAACACACACACACACACACAGTGCATAGCCTCCGTACAACACATACATTTCAGACACGGATAGACATTACAGACATGCAGCCATTTCAGCACCAATTATTATGGCATGCTAGCTGAAAGAGGAGGGTAAAGTGCTATTTGAACCATTTGCTAATTATTTGTGTGTGACGGTGTGTATTATGTAACAGCGAACCGTATGTGTGTGCTGATTGCACACTACAACCTAACCAACAATTGATAGTTAAGCTGAGACCAATCAAAGGATCAAATGGTAATTGTAGGCTTAAGATGCATGTGACACAGTGTGAGCCTTCACAGCACGTGGAGACTCATACAAACACACACACTTGTAAATATAAGCAAGAGGGTATGACTCTGTGAATGAATGAAGTTTTGAATGTAGAGGTTTATTTCTACACCTTTTTTTATGTGGGTCAGACACATAATGCTAAATACGTTTGCCCTGGAGAGCTCCATCCTAATGCTGCTAAATATAAGCCTCTCAAACAGTACGGGAACGCAAAAGTGAAGGCGCTCTTTGAAAGGAGAGACAGTGCGAGTTCAAAATGCAGCAAACACAACACAATGAGAGAAGGAGGGAGAACGAGGATCACAAGAAACATAAGTGCCAGTGAGACGACAAGGGAAAACCAAACCTCAAAAGAAGACATAGCAGAGCAGCTATAGAGAGAAGGGAGGATGCCATTCAGCGGCTGCTCGCTTCTTCTCTTCCAAGTTTGTTTGCTGCTGTCTGTTAAACCTTTGGAAGAGCCTTTATGCATAATGCAGCTCCATGTGACAGAAAGATGGGGGACCGTATCATCCAGTCATGCTAGAGTTTATTAAGTGAGAGCTATGGATGCATGAAAACTGCATTGTACTCTGGTTGCAGTCACATCTTCAGAAACAGAAGCTGGATGTTGACAGATCTTCATTGTTTTTGGACGCTTTAATAGTCTGTATGTAGTTCAACAGCAGTGTGAAGATATGAAGATGAAACAGAGTCGAAGATGCAGATTTAAATAAATGAAGGATGCTAAGGAGGGCAAGTGCCACCCACCCTTCCTACAGAGGTCAGAGTTATCTAAAAAACAGCATATGTTCTAAAAAGAACTTTTTAGAAACTAATGGTTCTGTTTTTGGAAATTTTGAAATTGTCTAGAACTGTTACAGTTGAGTTTGGTAGCAGAAAAAATGGTTTAAGTATCTAAAATATTAATTGAAAATGTTTGTTGAGAAAAGGGGTTTCACAATGCACCAACCTTCAGCAATCACAAAGGTAGAAACATGCAAAATAATTATTTTGAGGCCCTGAATCTGAATCAGCACTATCACTATTGATGTTGCTGTATAACTCTCAATCCTCAATCCTACTAGTTCTGAGAGTTGTAGAAAGGCATTTTGGGATAGGAGCTCACAAAGTCAAATAGACAAAACAAGCTTATAGAAAGTGGTGATACCATGTAAGTATATTGCACGTCTTCACAAAGTGTCTGTATTGAACATCACACATAATTAATCGCTTGTGTCACAGATAGCAGAGCAGGTGGACCCGAACGCAGAGACTTAAAGTTCAGCAGTCAGGTAACAGAAGGCTCCGGTAACAGGCCGGCACGAAACAAGCTGAAACAATGATCTGACATCAGCTAAGAGAACAGACAGGTATATATACACAGGGGACTAATCACAAAACAAGGCACAGCTGTGGTGAGCAGGGACCAGAACATGATGATCAGGTAACAAGGTGATAGGAAGGTATGGTAGGCAAAACACAGGGCGAGGCTGACGAGGCTAATGCAGGGCAGATGTGGAGGGAAAACACAGAAACAAAATCCTCTCTTCAATATGTCACACTCACATTTTTAAACTTTCAAATATAAAAGTGAAACCTGCATAAGGATCAAGAAAAATCTGACAGACTGAGACTGTCAAATCATTTTAACATATTTACAGAATATCCATCTTCTGTCCATCTACAGATTCTCCTTCCATCTATCCATGAATATTCATAGAGAACAGATCAATAAACACAAAGGGCATCTATGGCAGCGTAAGAGCACGACATAGGATTAATATTCAAAGTATCTGTCCCTCTCTCACTCAGTCTAGACTGAAGATCACAGGGAGGAACAGCTGAGGGTCTCTGGTGGACTTGGGGGATAATGGCAGGAAGGAACATAGAGCCAGACTGGAACAGAACCATAACAGCCCGTGGCGTGCACTATAACATGGCGCAGTAAAAATTCATTTGCATGTGATATCTCCATCAAAATAGATGGTGCCAGAAGCTTGGTAATATAATGAGTACTTGTGCGATGGCTACCATGGGTCGTGATTCATTCATGGCAAAAATGGAAATTAAGAGGAAAGAGAAATTGCTTCTCATTCAGCAGAGCAGAGTTATATAAAAATGAATCGTATGACATGATAACCTCTTTCATCATGCACTCTGATAGGTCAGCAGCATCGCTATTGGTCATTGGCACACATTCACATGTCGAGTTGGTCAGAGTTGAACTACAGATGGACTTCACCTCCACGAGTGAATCCACTGATTGCAGCAATTCAATTTAATTGTCTTTATTTTCATCCAAAATGTTGCTGTTATGTTATAAACGCAGCTGCTGTAAACAAGTGCTGAGAGCAGTGTTTATCATTTATACCTTATGTATTATTAATTAAGAAGTCATTACATTACTTTAATTACTGAACAGCAAAAGTTTACATAGTTACATCACTCATTACTTTTCTTTGAAACGACCTCAAAGCCAAACTGTCAAAGTAGAGTTTTGAGTTTAGACTGAAAGGAGTAATCACAATACTGTAACTCAATACAGAGTAATGTGCCTCCAAGTAACCAAAATTTAGATTTTGCTTTAAACACACATCCCCTCTAATCACAAGACCTCCCTGCTTTCTGAGGAATATCCTGCAATATCACTAATTCCAGTCTTACTGATTAGATCTCAGCAGTAAGACTGAAGTGTCAAACTGAAGTCTAACTGTAACCAGAAACACTTTGTTTATCTGTCATAAATACTTAGACATGGAAATTGGTTTCTTTCACTATTCACTGCTCAGGTGTAGACAGATATGATTCAAACAGTCTGTAGGTGAGCACTACTACTGCATAGTTCTCCTGCATTAAGATGGCTCTCATCATGGCCCCTGACTGCGCTATTGTTATGTTAATGTTTGTCAAATTATGTTGTTCAGAAAATCCAGGCTGTTCCTGTTCTCATTTTTCTCTTTTCTCTGTTCTATATTTACCTTCTATTGTTATTGTAATCAGAGTTGTCATCTTTGACAAGCAACACACACACACACACACACACACACACACATACAAGTAAGGCCAAAGTAAATGTCTTGATAGATTGTGAAATAGTGGAACTCGTGCAGTTCGCTGCATGCAATCAACCTTTTCTTCTGACATTTTTGAGTTGATTACAACTGCTGTGTCCTTGTGTTTTATCACACATGCTGGGGAGGCACACAAGCACAGAGACCCTTACACACACATCAGTCCAATGCCTATATGCAAATGGGGCAGAAGTTTGCATACTGTTAAGCCCCGGGACAATCTTTCATGAATAATGGAGTCACATATGACAGACAGAAGAGGATTGGGAACCACGGAGAGAGAAAAGAAATGAAACTCTTCCATGGCTCCCTGTCCCAAACAAAGGACTGTGAGGAGATCATTTCCGCTGATGATTTCCTCGTCAGGAAGGATGTAGGCGAGACAAACGTGATTTTGATGTGAAACGTGTTTGCTGCTGTGACAAGCAGTTTTTCCAATGAGGATACACACAGCTGCAGGGTGGCACAGCACAAAACTACTTTCAGTCAGTCATCTTTTTCAGTAAAAGGGAAACACTTTTGGAAAACCCAACCAAGAGAAACGGAAACACAACCTGGTCTGAAAACATTTAATGAAAAGGTGAAACACTGGCACTTGTGCATGCACATGTGCACATGGACATGTACACACAAACAGAGGAACAGACACTTATAGATAAACAAACATACATACATACTCATAAAGACTACATGGATGCATGTACATGGACATACACATCTATGAACATTATGCACATATACACATAGTGCCATGAATTAGGGAACACACACATGTGCACACATACGCAACACATGTAAATTGATATGTGATGTAAATACTGTTGTTATTGAGGATGTCACTATTTATTATGAGCTCTATTTAACTAATGTACTTCTGGTAATGATACTTTATGACTATATTTCAATAGAAAAGCTTAACCAGGGACAGGGGTCATAAATTAGCCTCGGCTAGAAATCCTGATGCAACACATCTGTTTCATTTTTACCTGTTACAATGTTTTTTTGCATCGTCCCTGACAAATAAATAAATAAATGAATAAAATACTATAATTATCAATCAAGACAATTAGCCTTCCTTTACTCTTAGGCAGTGATTATGTTTGTTTGATCATAAAACAGATGACAACGACAATGAGACAATGAAATCCTATAGATGACCTGGACTGATGAAGTGCAGTATATGACAACATCATACACATATCAATTTTTCAAGTCTGTCTTAAAACAATAGTCAGGTGCCCATATGAACATTGAAACAGGTTTTGTTTGTTTTTGAAAATCTTATAGGCCCACGTCCTAATATTAAATCTCAGAGATGCATCAATTAAACAAGAATAAATAAACATTCACAAAACTATATACAGATTACGTAACATTACGTCCCTATACTATATCTATTTGTCTTAAGGTTAGGGTTATGGTTAGGTAAGTAGTGGTTAGGGTAAGACTTCAATGAATGGAAGTCAATGTAATGTCCTCTGAAGTGATGGAAAACGTGTGTGCGTGTGTAGCACAAAAGAGAGACAGGAGGAAAGAGACAGACAGATCAATGCGTCAGCAGTTGCGCTTATGAGATGGAGCAGTGAAAAAAGAGCAGGGATAATAAGGGATAATCGCCGCTTTATCCTGTCACTGCCAATCACACTGGATAGAGGATTGAGAAATGAAGACTGCAGGCCATGTAGCCCCATGTTGATACGCCTGACCAGCTATCTGCTCCCACTGTGATAGCCTGTAAGACAGGCTCTAACCCATAGATGAGAAGCCCTAATCCAGCAATACACTCACACAGTAACACTGGTAGATTAGCTGTAAGGTCTCTTCCCACACTGATCCAGGACCCTTCTGTTTCTTCTTAAAAGGAAGTGGATCGACAGAAACATAAACTACGGGAAGAAAAGGAGAATATGGAGGAGGTGGAGATAGAGACGGGGAGTAAGCAGGATAAGGACAGAGAGGGAGACGACTCGAGGAAAGAGAGGAAAATGCAAAGAGACAAGAAAAGAAAGGGGGAAAGCGGAGAGAAGTGAGAAAGAACGGGGTCACACCTCAAACTGTGGTTAAACCTCACTGAGTATAAACAGGATTTGAACTGTGAGAGGTGGAGGGAGAGCCAGAAGGAGGCGAGAAAGGACAATTTATATTTGTATCAGGGAAGAAAAAAAAAAGAGAAATAAACATAGAAAGAAGATGATGTTTCTGGTAGCCTAGTTTCTCCTCCACAAAGACCTTGGAAAGCTGCCCGGCCATGAACGAAACAAGGGAATAAAAGCAGGGTGAGACGGAGAGGAGATGGATGGAGAGAGTGTGGGTGATGATGAAGCTGAAGCAGCTAAATTGTCATGGTTACCATCACTGATGTGTGAGAAGGCTTCCTGCGTATGTGTATGTGTGTGTGTTTAAAGTAGAGCACTGGGCTTTGCAATGTCAACAGATGTCATGTGATATTTGCAGAGGCTTTATGTAGACTTGATGTAATCCTCATGAAGGTTTTGTGTTTCCTTTCACAATAACGACACAAGAGCGGCTTTCAGTCGATATTACATCATTTTTAGAAGGTGCGTAAGTGTAAAAAACACATTATAAACACATAAATACATAGATTAGGCACATTAACCACTGAGCTCGATATGATTCACTGTGCAGCAGTTCATGGTGTGAATGCGTAGCTAAATTTAGCTTCATCAAACAACATCCCCAAGGTGTTAATGATGAAGAGCGATTTCCAAACACATCTGTAAAAATAAATGAATGCACACAAATGCGTGAGTTATTTTCCACGATCCCCCCTTAAGCTTAAGTGGCTTTTTTTATGTTGTGACGTCAAAGCGGCATTTAACGCTGCATCGCTTGTCCCCGTTCTGATTGCTAGTAGTATTATTTAGTATTACTCATAGTACACGGTGGATATATTACGCTGTTCTAAGACGAGATGAAAGTGTTTGTTTGATGCACATCTGCGAGCGTGTTTGTGTGGGCACATTTGCCCCGTGTCCTTGTACGCATGGTGAACTTGAATATGTCTTTCATGAAGCCACTTGTGTATTTCTTTGTAAATGAGCTGTAAATCAGAAGTGATCTGAGCATCCAGGATGCATCTGCTGTTAAAAAGAAAATCCAGCAGTTTACAGTTCGTCTCCGTGCTGTCAGAGCTCACCATTATACGCTGTGTGACTGCTCTATTGTCTCACCACATATTCTTGGGAAATTAGGTTTTCAACAGGCTGTTTTTTCTCTGAAGTGCTCTTGTGTGTAATGCTTACCTTGTCATCCTTTTCTTTCTTCCCCTCGTTCCGATATTCTCCTTTTGATCCTCGTTGACACTTTCAAACACACACATACACACACACTGTGACTGGAGTCACTCTCACAAAGGCAAAAGTGCATCCCACATATGACTGTCACCATGTCACCAAAGCTAAACATGAAAGTAAACCAATTAAGACCGCATCAACCTCCAGAGTTTCTCCCATCAATCTCCCATAGAGATGTTCATAAGCTCTTCCCTGTGCCCCCCCCCCCCCCCCCCCCCCCATCTTCCCACAGATATCTTGTCAACTTTTATAGTTGTCAGATTTGAGAGGTTGCACTTTTTAAAACTCCAGAGCTGCTCCTCTCTTGACAAAAAAAGTTGTACAGTATACAGACACACAGAGGTCGTGCACCTGCTTTCACTGCAACAAAGGCCATGTGATCACTGCTCTCTGGGGCCAGAGTATGTGTATGTGCCATTTTCTTCTTCTCTTATTTTTCTTTTTCATCAACTTCTCTATTTTCTCTTACTCTCCTGCCCTATTTTCTGTTCTCCATCATCTCCCTTTCTCTCTCTCTTCAGGTGTTTACACATAAACATCTGTCTGTATTTTAATCATACCATCTTTCCTGTCTAGTTGAGATCTCTCTTTATCCTTCTGACTGTCCTTGGATAAAACAAATATGGCCTCAGAAACATAAAGATTGCCTCCAGAAGACAATCAACATCTGCTCAAAACTAATTGGCTGCCAAGTCTGATTTTTACTTCGTTCTAGTGGATTTCCAGTAGAGTGTAAAACTTTTAAAGAGTTTGAAAGTTAACATTGTAGCTCACTGGCAGGGCCCACATACCTGCCCTGTAATATAAGAATAGGTGTGTGTTAGTTTAAAAATACCAACAGTGTTCAGACTTCACATCTTGTTCTCTTGTATTGTATTGGTGCATCCTGTACTTGTGTGCTGGTAGTGCAAAATGTACACTTTAAATTGGGAAGAATTATGCTGTATGTTGAGAGCCAAGCAAACATTTTTAAAAAGTATGCGTTTTTATTTCCATAACCAAAAAGCAAATCTGGTTTAAAAGAATTGTAAAGTTTTACTGAGAGTGACGCGTCATTAATCAACCAGGATATGTCAACAGTAGCTTTTCAGTGTTTTAGTTCACAATCTGGTGACTCACATGTTTTCTGCTTTTATCAGAGAATTCAAACAGAACTGGGATCATGACCCATTTTGAGTTTGAACCTCTGGTTCATCTGAATCTCTGGTTTGAAGACTTGAAGGCTGCTGCAGTATTGATAGGAGTAATTCTAGTTTCCAGCAATATAACTGACAAAATATTTCCATCCACTGGAGAGATGAAAATCATCCTCCAAACTGCCAGTCATGTTGCTCCTCACTTCTCACTGACAGCAGTGAATTTATAGCACTGGTAGCAAAGAAGTATTTAGAGAAAACTTGTACAGTATTTATTTAGTTGGACCATGCTCTGTTTTAACATCCACACACATTTATGACCCATGAATGCACGTGTGGCCTTAAAAATGCCCTTTTGGATCAACCTCCAACCTAATGACATTCAGACAGATGGCAACTGACACCTCAACACCTGCACGACACTGAACCTCAAAAATCCTCTCAAGTTACGCCACCATCCCCCCCCCCCTCCTCCCCCCCCATCACAGTCAGTTTCATCTTCTTCCTCACCACTTACCTCACAACGTCCCTGTGAAAAGGCTGCTCCTCTCCCTTTTCACTGGGCCCTGGTTGTCAACATTACTAGTGTTTTAATTTAAGTCTAATGTTTCTGTTTAGTTGTCAGTCATGTTGCACAAATACTGGAATACAGGTTTCAGTTCTTTGTGTCTATGTGCGTGTCTACATCTGTGTATCCTTGTGCTTGTGTATTTGTTGTTGCTTGGAAACAAAGACATCAAAAGAGATATTGTTATCGATGAATTGCAATTGTTATATTGTAACTTTGAACAGTAAACACAGGCATACTGTTGCCTTGGTGTACTCTGGGTCTGAATGAAATGCAGACAGACAGAGAGCCGCTCTGCTGATTGAAGCGAGATGGCATTTTAATTATCTCTGCATGTCAAATCACATTAAACTGAGTGTTTTAGGTATATTTGCAATACATTAGCTCCTCGTATGTCACATCACATCACATTGCATTGCATCACATCACATCACATCAATTTGCTTAGCATAACCACCCTGTCTGCAATATCCACCAACATCATAATGTTGTATGAAGCCTTAAAAAATACACAATCTCCCCGATGGTAGACCAGCACCTTGCATGGCATCTCTGTGGATGAGTGCATGAGAGGCAAAACCTCTTTCTCCGTGAAGGTAGGAAAGTGCAGTCTGTTTACTTTCAAGCTACATTAATGGACTTTTTGGCCACTTGGGAGCAGCTCAAAAAGCTGTAAACACAACATTACTTTAAAGTTGCTCTGGTGAAGATGTTAGCAAACAGTTGTGTGTTTACTCATCTGAAAAACAAGGACCAGTATCAGCATTCATGTGCAGTCATTTTTATAGACACCTGGCAAATGTAAGTCCAGTATTCACTCTCCCAAACTCCTGAGGGAAATATCTGGCTCTTTAGCTGCTAAATGCTCCACTATGTTCAGCGGTTAGGCGCTAGCTTTGTCTGTCTGCTGTTTGGCTGTTCTGCTTTTTTTTTTGTTGATAAAAACATCTGCCTGCTGTGTCTGGAAACAAGGTTGATGAGAGTGCAAATATTAAAGCTGTGGACAGGAAAACCAAAACAATGAGCTTAAAGAAGCTAAAGTGCTCCAAAGAGCCAAGGGGAACTGCAGATGATCATTCTCTGCATGTAAAACCTTTCACATTTAACATAGCAATCCATCCGTTGTTCATATAAAATTATTGATTAGTTCAGCTTTAAATACACAGTGGCTCTTGTCAAACAGATGTGTGTCTGTGTCTGACTGCTGTTTCTCAGCATACAGCTTCCACTGCAGGAGAAGTTTTGAACTTGCCAGTGACACACTCGGATGATTTCTGTTCAAATGTGAAAGTCACAGAAATCATATCCCGTGTTATGTTGTTAAGTGTCTTTACTAAGATGGCTCACGAGGCGTGTACGGACATGAATGGATTCAGGGCATTTGTTTGGTTCAAAAAATGTTAGTAATGGGTGAAGAAAGTGAGCTTCCAGTCCATCCTCTCCATTGATCGTTACTTTAATATCAAATGAACCACAGAGCTGCTGGAAAACATCTGTAAAAGACCAAGAGATTGTAGCTTTTGTGCATTCTTTGCATGAATAATGATTACTGTACAGAGACGTCTGAATACATGCTGCTGGAGAGAAACATGGTTACTTTAAAGCCTGGTACTATCAATACATCTTCTGTTTCTTTCTATGTCAGAGCTTTTATTTTGATTAAAGTGGATTCTCAGTGAAGCAGGAGGACGTAACCTTTCAGTGGGATCAGTATGAAAAGGGATTAATATCGACATGAGATACTTTTGGATACATGGCTTTGGGAGAAATGTAGCATATAACAACTCAGTGGGAGCCCATCACCAATGAATGTCAATATGAACACATTAGCTTGGGTTGTAGCTGAAAAAAGTAATTGAGCAAATGATAAAAGGAGTGGACATTTCAACCTCTTTCCTGAGGGAGCTGTAGACTTCATTTTCCATCACAGTGAGAAGCAGGGAGAGAACACGGCAGAGGAGAAGGAACAAGACAATTCAATGTCCTGTTTTATTATCTGCAGCTGTTGTTTTATACGATGCAACACACGCTCTGAAGCAATGAACAGTGCTGCTGTCACACCAGAAATGAATAATTCATTCACATGTAAACTCTCCAATGCATGTTTCAACAAGTTATCTCCAACACCGGGAGCTTTTGTATTATTAACAAACAGATGTGCAGATATGCACCCCACAAACGTCTCTCCCTCTCTGTTCCAACACGTCCTTCAGTCTCTCTGAATTTAATTGCTTTTGTTTGATGTCGCCTTCAGGGAATCATCGAGGAACTTTGGCTCCATGCTTTTGAATTCAAACACTGTGTAAAATGAATGAAAGTTGGCTCATTTTTGAATAAATGATGTTGTCATTTTGCAACCCGACAACATTTGTCAAAAGCAAAGCATAGAGGTGGGTTCTCGCCCCAAAAGAGTTCATGTTTTCAGATCCCTATTAGTCTGCTTGAATAATATTGCTTCCAGCTCTGTATATTGCCTAAAGAAAATTTACAATTAACTTGAATCATAAGTTATATCTTAAATATTGTAAGAAATAAGTAGGATGAATCTGTTGACAAATTAGAGGAACTTTTGTAGGTGTTTTGCAGAAATAAGCGTGTAGCTGTCGTGTCTCGGTTTTCCCATAGACTGTATAAAAAGATGAGGGTAGCGATTTGTGATGTCACCCACTGGTTTGCCTTGGAGCCAGTTTGAAGCTTTGAAGTTTATGGTCGTTTGGAGCCAGGACCAGTACCTCAGACCAAAGTGAGCGCTAGCTTACTAGGAACTACTAATGTTAGCTACTTCAGCTAAATTGTGCTAACAGGGCAGGTATTGTAATCAAATAATGTTAAACTTACCGAAAAATTGCATGACAGCATCCTGTGAGGGTCGTATTAGTGTAACTCTTTAACCACAAACACAGTAGGAAAAAAAAAATCACTGTTTATTCTTTAAACTGAAGCTCTGAAAGTCTGACACCAGGATCCGCGGAGAGCAGCGGGTGAGCAAACTGTCAATCACAGCTGTCAATAAACACCCACATGGCAGACATCAAAGCTACTATACGTCTTCAAATCTTATTAATAGAGAAATCATTTCAAAAATGACCACCAGGTCAGGATCCAATTTTTTGAGACCAAAAATTAATTAGTGATTTATTATTTCTAGAGAGAAGTTGACGCTTTTTTAATGGGAGTCAATTGGAGCCAGGAACTTTTTGGAGCCAGCAGAAAAGTGGCATCACACTTTAAGGTGCTGCCGCGTTGGCTTCAGCCTCAAGCTGTGGTAGTTGCCACTTGGCTTTTCTTATGTGTAGTTGATGTGCTTTAAAAAACTGTCTTTCACAGGTGTCTCTGATATTACTATTCATTCCCTTTCTTTTTCCTGTTTTCCACATCACTACATTTATGTTTTGAGCATTACATGTGTGCATTTATAGCAGCTAATTAGTACATGTAGCAGCTGTGATGGTTATACATCCTGCTGCCCTGCAGAGAAGTCCTTCTTTTTGAGGTTACACTGTCAGTAAATACTCCAGTACTGTATGTGTCCTCCTTTTGTAAAGCACACATCTTATGGAGGCAAACTCCCCCTGGGTTGGAGTAAAAATGTTTTGGCCACATTGCACACACAGCAGGTGAGACCAACTTGGCAAGTTTAGCTAGTTTTTTAATTATGTTAGAATCAACTTCTTCTGTCATCTCAGTTTCACAGTGATTAATTACAAGCAACATCATGTACATCAAGTCTCTTAATGCCGTCTGCCCTTTTGGCTGCCAGCTGACGATCATCAGAAGAAGAGTGGAGGATGCTGGTGGCTGCTGCATCCTCCACTCTTCTCCTCCTCTTCTCCTTCACACTCACTTCACACAAGTATCTCCAAGAAAGACATTAGGACTCTTATAGTTTACTCAAACAGTATTTCCAGAATGAGAGCACACAAAGTTAGTCTACATATTTTCCGTTGCAGAAACACTGCATTGATAATATCATCTAATGCTTTTTAAATTTTATGGTCTTGCACACAGAGTCTAAAATCACCTTAATACACATGTTCCAGCACAACCTCCAGATCCTCTGATACATTTTTTTTTACACCTCACCTAACTCCAGTTCAAAGAATTGTGGGAAGACTGCTTTCATTTCCTGCAGCCCAAAGCTGTGCTAGAGAATGTCTGAGGATTGTGGCAATCACGTGTTTCAAAGCAAGCTCAAGAGAGACTATACATTTGTAGTCTTGCAGCACATTGCAACCCTATTCTATAAGTAAACACATAGCCTTAATAATTTCTATAGGTTTGACCAGCCCGCTGAAACTTACAATACCTGCTACATATACAGTACTGTGTAAGGCCATCATTATATACTAAGTCAGCATCTCCGTCTCTGTCTCATGACAGGAAACTTCACCTCACCTTCCTCACCTTGTGTTCCTTCCTCAGGAGGAAGGAACACAAGTCTCCTCCTGAAACATGGCAGGATGAAATCTGTGTAACACAATGCTGGAACGCCACAAGTCCCTGGCTCACAGATAAGACTGGATATCAGTTTAGTGTTAGAGACAGTCAGTGGACGGATGTTTGCTTCCGTGCAGCGCTGAGGGTTCAAAACCTAATTCACCAGGTCACAAACAATAAGCTTGATGTCCTCTTTGAATACAATATCGTTGTGCATTTTTTGAACTGTCGTAGACTAATTTTAGCATCAATGCCGCCACACAACAATCAATCGTATATGAATGCTGCTTTTACTATGTACCATTAACATACATCAAACCTGAAACCCGTTCACAGTTATTCTTAAGGCTTTCACTTGGACTGTCGGTGGGAGTATGGCGTCATTTCCATCATGGCAGTGATGTGATTTTAGAGCAGCCTGAAGGTAAAAATGTGCTGCACATAATCCAGCTGTCTAATCTTTGGCACCCACCAGTTCTGCCAAAGCGCCTGCAGCAAAGTACTGAACCTCCACCAGCTCTGGGGATAGTGATTTATGGCTGACCTTCTACACAAACCTCCCTGTAGAAATGAATAAGAAGTTGAACTTGTCTGTTGCTTGGTGAAGAAAATGTTCATGCAGGTCCAAGATAACAGGAGCTGATTTTTATTTTTACGTGACAAGAGGCCAATTTAAGATTACGTTCATGTACAGTAAGAGCTTTAAACCATACATGTTAATTTTTTGTACCAAGTCTTTCACCATTGTCTATTTTTTTCCTCTGAAAGTTTACATAGGTGACACAAATCAGCTTTTACCCACTTTATTTGTCTACTGTTACCTGTTGGCCTTGGTTATCAACTATCGTCTACATCTGGTAAACAATGTCATGTGACTGGTTACTCTTTTATGACCTTTTATGTGTGTCCTGGGCTGCGTTCTTCCAGTTATCCCAGTGTTTCTCATTTCACTGCAATGTCATGCTCCTCCATCTGACATGGATGTCAAGTTTACTATTATAATTCGTGGCACCATTTTGAAGTACTGTCGATATCAGTCTGCTGTCAATAACTCAGCAGGTGAGGTTCAAAACATCAGCGCTGTTGGGAGAGTGAAGAAAGTCTGTCAAATGTTATTTTTACTGTGAATATCTGCGAAAGGATGAACTACAAAAACAACTACACAGCTGTCATATCTTAAAATGACGCCTTAAGGAACCCAACACACATGGCCTCGCAGCACACAGGTTACGTCATACTCCAGAGATATAATTTATGGTGACACACGAGCCCCACCACTTTCACTGAACCTTTCATTGGTGGTTCTCAGTCCGCAACATCAGTGTAAACTTCAGCCTTCATTTGTCACACTGAGCGCAGTGAGCTTTTTTCCTGGCTGTGAGCCATGCATATTGTATGAGCATGTAACCCACATCTATCCAGGGTTCTGTCAGCGGGGGGTCCCTTAATCAGACAGGTTCAGTATGCAGGGCGTAATGGTCTCCAGGAATGTCTTACATGGTGTTTAGTCCAATTTATTCCCCTGTCAAAAGAGATCAACGTCCTGCTGATTTGACTTCCTTCTTATACTCTTAAACTGTTCCTCAAATACCTGCCAGGGGTCTGGACTGTGTGCCCTTTAACTGGGTGTTCAGATATGTGTTCGGGCTGTAATAGTAAAATTATAATGGAGGTTTTATAGCGTAAAACATTAGCTAATTCATTTCAAATATTTCATGAAATCAGTGTGAGGATGTGTTTAATTTATGTTATTTGGCAAAGTCAGTGTTCACTTTTTGAGGTTGTTAACCTGTGTGGCAACATTAATCAAAGTATCGTCATAGTTTTATGGAGCTGCAGTAAAATTTGAGAAAAGAAGGACACATAGAGAGATAGAAGGCGAACATATTTAACTGACAGGATATTCAGTGACGCTGATCAATCCTTAAGTTTTAGCTTTCTGGTTGACAAAAAATATTTACTCTCTCTCTCTCTCTCTCTGTCTCTCGCTCTCTCTCTCTTTTTGTCCCAGATTCTGATCGGAGAAGTGACCAGCTTCTTTGTGAAGACGGAGGGAGCTCAGGAGAAGACCATAGTGACCGCCGACTGCTGTTATTTCAACCCTCTCCTCCGTAGGATTGTACGCTTTCTGGGTCAGTCATAATTCTGAAGATCAGAGGTTCATCAGCTTTGACTAAGTGGAGCCTTGATACTCTGAGACCAAGACACCAGTACTCCTCTGTCATACAGTATGTGGCAGAAAGAGTCTTTGTCCTTAGTTTGGGTCTCCTTTGGACTAATTTCCCTTGTCCTTCTCTTCCTTTCCTGTTCCGTTGATTTTTTGTGACCTTTTACACAATCTCTGTATCCTGCATTTATCCAGCTTTTAAAGTGATGGATTGAATCTATGAAGCATAAAAGCAAAGGCTACGTCTGTCTGGCCTTTCACTCCCACACAGATCAAGTCGGTGCAAACATTCCCATTTAAGTGCTTGTTTTTTGACTCATTTGATCTCATTGATTCATTTACTTTATGCACACGCTGTCTCTCTTTATCACACAGGTGTCTACTCGTTCGGCCTTTTCACCACCACCATCTTTGCCAATGCTGGTCAAGTGGTGACAGGAAACCAGACACCTCATTTCCTGTCTGCCTGCAAACCAAACTACACAGCTCTGGGATGCCAGTCTCCACTGCAGTACATCACAGAGCGCCGAGCCTGCACAGGAAACCCGTACCTGGTGGCGTCCGCTCGCAAATCCTTCCCCTCCAAAGATGCAGCACTCAGCTTTTACTCAGCCATCTACACAGTGGTAAGAAACTTTTTGGGGGTGCGGGCAATGGGTGAAAGGAGACAGGATGGGATATGAAGACGTTGTGACTGTTTTGTTGGTCGAGCCAAAGCTGAAAAGTGCCCCATCCAACCATCCATTGTTTGCTACATGTTCACTGAAGCAGAATTTTAATTTAATATTAGTAATATTAAAAGGTACTTCAATGAAATTCCTTCCAAAGGCTCTCAGAATAAAAAGTTTCAGCAGCACTTTATAATAAGGCGCCCTTTTCAAAGTGTTAATAAGTTGTAACTAATATATGAATGCTTAATAAATCATTTACTAATGTTTTATAGATCTCTTATGAGACATTAACAAGAACTAATTTTGGTCAAAGTCCCTTTGGCTGGTTAGAGCACAACACATAACCTGGCAGTCCATACATTTCTCTTATGGATGTCCTATAACAGCATCAGTAAATTATGTATTAAAAATGATTAAAACCATGAGTTACGACTTATCAACTTACTATAAATGAAATGGTGCTTTGTGAGAAATTAGTACCAACGTTTCTCAGAAAAGATATTAATGTTTGTTGTATTACTGGATTCTAAAACCAGGAAAAGACAGAAATGTTCAATTATGTCTTCCAACTAAATATTTACTTGACAGTTGGCTGATTTCTTTTGTCATACTTTTATGTTTATGTCATGCTTATGGAAAAACTGTAAATATACAATCTGAAATGAATTAAACTTATATAGTGAAGAACAATACAGAAAGGAGTCATGTACTACAAAAGACACCTCAGTGTACACTTCCTATATAAATATACACTTTAATCTGTAACAAAATAATATTATTTAAAAGAAAATAACATAAACTGTCCAACATATATGGTCTGCCAACACTTTCAACCACCAACGTTGCTTTTGGCTCATACATAACTAAGTTTTTCATTTCTCTGGGTAGATCATACGTGCATGTATGGACCTCTAACGTAATGAAGGGATACACATGTAGAATCCATCCATCTATTCATGGCAGTGTTTTATGATGTTTTCTTTTGTGCCTCATCAAACCGCCCTGCTGCTGTAAAATCCCTGCAGAGTGCGACCTCTTGTGGTTCATCCACAGCGTTCAACACGTTAAGCTGTTCAGACTGCAGCATGACTTGAATTATCTCAGCCGGCTGACTGAAGACCTGCAGATTCGATACCTGGCTCAGCTCACCGAATAACATGCCATATTTTGTCATTTCAAGTGTATTCCTGTTTTCCAGATGTACGTGACCCTGGTTTTCCGGACCAAGGGGACCCGTCTGACCAAGCCCACCCTGTGCCTGGTGCTGCTGTCTCTGGCTGTGCTGGTGGGGGTGGTGAGAGTGACTGAACACAGAAACCACTGGAATGACGTCCTGGCTGGCTTTGTCGCGGGAGGGGCCATCGCTGCCTTTCTGGTGAGAAGGAGAGGAGGGTGAAAGAAGAAATAGATGGAATATCGAGGATTAAAAGGAGGATGAAGGGAAAGCTGAGGCGAGAGAGGATGAGGAGAGAGAGGAGGTGATGGTGGTAGAAGGGTGAAAGCAGGTGGTTGAGAGAGGAGGAAAGTTTATAATAATGAAGGGTGAAAGTGATGGAAGGATTATTTCAGGGAAGAATGAATAGAGAGAGAGGTGTTGGCATAATGTGGGTGCAGGAGAGATGGTGGGAGGATGGACTGATGATAAAGGCGAGCTGGAGGCGAGAGAGTGTGTGTGTGTGTGACACACACTCATACTCACAGACATACACACACTTTACACCTATGAATATTAATGTTTTGAACTGAAGGCACATTCAAACAGTGTCATTTGGTCTTGAATCTCACATGCCTCACTGCTACTACATCACATTTTCCAGGAAAACTTCTAGGATCAGTGTTAACTCTTAAAGGAAACATGTTGTACTTTTTGGGCTCCATTTAGAACAAAGTGGGTTTAAATGTCCTGTTTTAAACAGAGGCTGGACTGAGGGGCTGCATAAAGAGCCAGTTTAAGTTAAATAAGGAGTTTTTAAACCGTAAATCATGCAAAGATATTCCAGAATATAAATGTAGACCTGGGAATGTGCATGATATGTCTCCTTTAAGATGAAAGTGATGCCTGTGGTTCATCTTAACACTACAGCTTTCTTTCCATCCCTCCTTCCATGATTCATTCTCCATCTCTGTCTTTAATCTCAGCATCCTCCTCAGTGTGTGTTTCCGAGCTCATGCGGAGTATTTCACGCATCGATCATCCGTATGTGTGCGATGGATTGAATCTTTCCCCTTCTTTTTCTTTTACCTCATGTCTCCGTTCTCCATCAGGTGGCGTGCGTGATCAACAACTTCCAACCAACCCAACTAGCAGGTGAGACTCCACCACCTCCACAGCGCCCTGAGCCCCCCATCGGGATCCCTCTGCTCAGCCTGCCCCGTGTGGAGAGTCCACTCGAAAAGTTAAGTGGCCTTCAGGTAAGGGGTGGGGTAAAGATTTATGGAAGAACAATGATAAAATAATCAATACACTATTGATTATATAATACAATAGAATAAATAGACAAATGCTTATTTTTAAATGTGTGTGGTGCCGTCTTTCATCCTTTTTGTCCTCACTGATAACCACGGTTTCTTCATTGTATCTGGATGTTTCCTGAATGCTTCTTTCTGTCTGATGTCACTGTTGTGCACGCCCTTTCTGTTGTCAAGGCAACATCATTATGCAGTTTTACCTCTCCTTGTCTCAGTCAAATTTAAGATTATAGGTTATATTCTCTCAGGTTTTAACTTCCCTCCCTCTCTGTGTCTCCTAATCTTCTCTCTGTCCACTTCCCTCCTGTTAGGCTCCAGGGCTACCGTATTCTGAGATCACATGACCATCAGCCAATCCCGTCCCCCGCCCCTCCCGATGTGCTCCTCCCCTCACGGCGTTGCCTCACCAGCGCAGTCTAGACCTGACCTCTGAATGCCCCAAGCCCTGCCCTGCCCACCCAGAAGGACGACATCCTCTCCGACGAGTCAAATCCACCCAGGTCTGAAGGTCCACCAATCACAGGAGACAGAGCAGACGACGCGCACGTCAGGCTGGAAGCTGTCATCCGCTAAGGACCAATAGGAGATGGAGACCTGTCCTTTATCTGTCCTGTTCTGTCCTGTTTGTCCTCCAAGTTGGCCTCCCTTTTCTTTCGAGTATAAAAGACTCGGATGAAAGACTCGCCAAAGCCAGAGCTGCAGAAGCAATACTGTGTCCTATTTCCTTGTCCTGTTTTCCACAAAGACTCAACAGTGATTCTTAAGACTGTTGGCTGGGGATGACTTGATAAAACACTTGATCAAATAAAGAAACTCAGCAATGTTTCTGGAAGAAAAGCCCAATAACCAGTGGATCATCCTCAAAAAGACCATTTTGTAACACTCAGGACAATAAAATGGGAAAAAAAAACAAAGGAAAAGTTTGACAACAGAGACCTTTACATAATAAAAATGCAGGTAACGACGAATACTATGGTATAGAATTTTTTTCTGTCCTCAAAACTAACAAGAGACGCTGTCAAAGAGGAAAGCACTTTTGTAAATTATAGCACAGATGAACCGATTTAGTGTTCAGTAAACTGTGTTGTATCCTATTTGTTTTTGGAGGAAATGGGTTTGATCTCCTGTTGTGTATCGTGTGTGAAGTGATAGAAGGGAGATTTATACACACTAGAGCTGTGCTTGTGATATCACGTTTGTTTTTCGGGCATCGGTCGATTCATCCTTGAAGTGAACTGTTCTGGATTTCAACCCACTTTCCAAATATCTTTTATCTACTTACTATTCAGGTGTGTGTTTATTAATGTCTGTAGGTTCTACGTTCATACTGTGAAATATTTGGGAAGTTTTATTATTTGATTTACTGCCTATATCCATGTGGAGTTCCTTGTTAGTGTTAGTTCACATAAAATTCACTTTGTCCTTCTTCCCTTATGCCCTTTAACATTTTCATACCTTTTTTTTTTAATTTAAATGACTTTTATCTAAATGTTAATGTAATTACTCGCTTTGCTTTACAGGACACTAATCTGATGTTACCCACATGCAGATGATGTTTCCAAAATTAATGTTTTATGAGAGTGTTAATGGAATCAGTTGTTGATGTTTGCGCATCTGTCCTGTCCAGTTTTTCCCAGTTTTCCCTGCTTCGATCTACCATCGTTTTCCTCACACTGGTTCTATAAAACCAGTGGTACAGACCAGTGTGTAACGCAGAGATTAGACCCTGAGCTTTGTATAGTTTTGTACAGTATATAGGTTTCTTTGCACAGTATATACTGCATTGTTATTATGTTTATATTGTGTGAACAATGTGAAGCTACCTGAAGCTGTCTTGTAGGAACCATGAGTAGTTGCCTGATCTAAAGCAGGAATGTAGCGCGGTGGAGGAGTGTACAGCCGGCGTGGCTCACAACGTGCTTCGGTTCTGCTCAGTTCAAAAGGACACTGCAGGCAAGTTATACTAGAGGGAGAGAAAGCAATGGGTTATTTAAAGAAAACATTGCTATGGTTTTATTAAGCGCGTGTGTGTGCGTGTGTGTGTGTGTGTGTGTGTGCGTGCGTGGGCGTGTTTATTGGGATCTGTGTGTATGTTTATAATGAGCACACTGTATGGCACCATAACTGTTAATTTGGCAATCTGTTTTCTTAAGTTGAACTGTCAAAAGTAGCTGCTATAATTACACACTCGCGCTTGTGTGTAGCTCCAGGCCTTCAAAGGACCCCTGCTAAGGCGTCCTAACAATGCCTGTTATAGCAGTAGGTGCTCATTATAGCTCTGAGATTACCTACAGTGAAACTTTTCAGTCTGAATTTTTGTAACTGAAGAGGTAACAAACACCATAATGTCCAAATAATGTTATTTTCATGTTAAAATGTCTCTGTTTTGTATTTATTTACCAAAATAAACTGTGATTACCACACATTGCTGCCTGGATTACATTTTTCACTTGATTTGTTTAAATTCCTCACAGCCTTATAGACTTATAGACCTTTTTTTTTACAGCAGACATTTTGACTTGTCATAGTAGGAAAAGCACAGGTGTTGCTAATAACATTAACGATGGCCGATGGCTCCGTTCTCTTCAGGTGTCTTGGTAAGACATGACAGTGAGCCGGCATGCACTAAACCAGCAGACACATGGAATTCAGTCATCTTTAATCTTATTATTTACACCTGTGTGTTTCCCTGCTGTGACGTGTCAAGATGTCTTCAGAGAAAAAGATCCATACAAGAAGACATTAATATACACATCTGTTTATAGGCTTTAAAGGGCTAAAAGTACTGTACAATACATAATAACAGTATACAGCACATATACTACATGCTAACTTTATAGCACACTGTTTTTCCAGGTGGTTTGCAAGAAACTTTATTTACATTAAAATTTTGTATTTACAGCAAATTATACAAGACACACACCAACAGACGTCAATCACACCACAGCCATTTAAAAAAATAACTTTATTCAAACATACAAGTCATTAACAATGATATAAACCAGAAAGATGTCTTTAAAATAAATAACCTTCTTATTATTTGAAGAAGTGATTGTGTTAATGTACTGACTGATTGTCAGTGAGCAGCGATAATGATGAATTTGTGTATTTTGATTTTTAGATACAGTATTATAATTAAATTAGGCTAATTATACAAATCCCTTGTTGCTTGTTTTTATCATAATTAAACCAAACAGTACATTTTCCAGACATATTTTAAAGTCAGAGACTATGTTATCAGTTATGAAGCTTGTAAGCTGCTGTCAATTAACCTTCACAAAAACAAGTTTTCTGAGCTGTTTCACCACGTCCATGATAAGTTTTAATGTCTTTTGGCTTTTGTCGTGCTTTCTGTAACGCATTGTGAGGAAATAGTGTCCATCAAAATCATACTCAGGAATTAAGCAGTATGCATACTGACATTTGTCACTTTTCCAATGTAAACAGAGCAGAATCAGTATGAAGTGTGGAACTGGGACACACTAGTCAGGAAGAACTGCCCCTCAGTGACTATTACACAGCTTCTGCTCAGAGATAAAGTACAAATGTGAAATTTAATATGTATGATTTGTCTCAGTCTATAATCAAGGGAACACATCTGCAATAAATTCAATGATGGAAAGGTCTGTAAAATGCACTATTACAACTGTTAACATATGACAGGATGGATTGTGGAAACCTGCAGCCATGTGGGAACCAGCTCAGTTGAAAAAGCTGCAGTGAGGTGCTGTGAACACAGGATGGCAGCGCTTACCGTGCAAAAGTGAGGCTAAAAACCAGCAGGGAAGCTTTCAGGATTCACCAGTTTTAATGTTTATGAAATCAAACGGCACATTAGGAATGTTAAAATATGCTAAAATAGAAAAGAGCATTTTAAAATGTTTTTCACCGGAGACCTGCGCTGGCCCACATTAGCCATTCGTCATCAAGTTAATAAATGTAATGTAATGGCACAATTACTTTGAAATGTAGACACAGGCTATTCCTCTCTCTCTCTCTCTCGTCCTCTACTCTCCCAATTGCCCTCAATCTCTCTCCGCCCCCTCTTTGTGTTCCTTTGAGTTTGTGTTTGTCAGTCTTGTTAACGACAAGACACACACACACACACACACACACACACACACACAGAGAGAGACACAAACAGAGAACTCTCTGCACTCTCTCGACAACATTATCTTTTCCGGAAATTGCTTCTCAAGCACAGCCGGAGCCCCATTAGAAAAGAAGAGCTCTACGCTGTAACCTTTTTAAAAAGCCATTAGTGATGCACCTGCTTCTCCCTCTCTCTCCCTCACTCTCTCTGTCTCTCTCTGTTCCTATTTGTGTGTCCTATTTGTCTCTCTTGTTAACACTGACACACACACATAGTTTCTCCATTCTGATTGCCTGCTCCCCCCCGTTCCCAGTCCTACAAACTGACTACTGAGCAGCCTTCCACTCCAATTAGAGTATGAATCACTGACATTTTAAAGTTCTGCCTCACAGTGCAAAACCACTCAATTTAATAATTTACGTGTGTTATTCTAATGGCTTGTGACTGTTAAATCAGTGTTTTGGATGTGAGTAATTGTCTCTCAAAGCTACACACTGGGAAAACAAGACATTTTATAATATATCATGTCACACCAGAGAACAGCCCGGATTTACTCCATCAGAGATGAATGAGAAAGTCATGTTTGGTGATTCATACAATTCAGTGTTTGAGCATAGTGTACAAATGAGCTTTTAATTATAAATGATGTCCCAATAGTGATATATAATGTTTTCATTATAGTCAATTGATACCTGAAGCATTCAGAGCTTTCATAGAAGTGATTTGTACTTGGTTTGATCATTTACACATAAACATCAGGTAATTTAAGTGCAGCTATACCTGAATGAATGAACAATAGACTGTATGCAAACACAGCTTTAATTATAATACATTATATTATATGTTATAAGGTTATATAGAAATATGTGATAGCAAGTGTGTGTGTGTGTGTGTGTGTGTGTGTGTGTGTGTGTGTGTGTGTGTGTGTGTACCTGTGATTCCCTGTGGTGATCTAAACTTTGCTCCCTGATTCAGTGTCTGTTTGGCACAATCCTCCCGACCCCGGAGGTCACACACTGTCTGGGGCTGAACCACTGTGTGCATGTGTGTAAGAGGGAAAGAAAGAAATACAGAAAGAAAGCAAGAAAGAAAGCAAGAAAGAAAGAAAGAAAGAAAAAGCTGGAGAAAAGAATGAGTGTAAGTGAGTATGTGAACTGAGAGAGATAAATAAAAAGTGTGTGGATGAGTGTGGTTTATCACATCCAAAAACAAACCAGCAGCCCTGGGTAATAAAAATGTACTATCTGTCATAGTAAATTACAAATATTGGTCTTCGCCTTGCTGCAGTCTCCTGATTATGCTCAATGGTCTGCCTCTGACAATTATGAAGCCATTAACACTGTGTGTGAGTGTGTGTTTGTGCATTTGTGTGTGTGTTTGTGTGAGAGAGAGATAGAAAGAAAGCGAGACTCTATGGCTGCTTATTTGAGGAAATATGCTATCGGTTTTTTATGGCTTTGAAGGCTCCAGTGCCTTACAGCATCTCAAACGGCAAATTTACATGTTTGCTGTCTGTCTGCTTTTCTGTTTCTGACATAAAGAGAGTAAAAAGAGACAGAAGGGAGGAATTAAGATAAGTTGTAGCAAAAAAAGTTGACAAAAGCCAGTTTAGCTCTTGTTTGGAACTTGTGACAATCACTACTGAGCATCCAGCACTCACACACACACACACACACACACGTTATTGTTTCTGAGTTTCGAGGGGCAGCTCCTTTACAGGCCAACAGATGAGCAGAGGATTATGAAAGGCACCAATCCCATCCAGCATGTCTGCTAAAGAAGACCATCAACCGGATACAGCAGTCCCAGGAGACTGGATTAGGAGTAGGAACAAACACACACACACACACAAGCACACACGTGCTCACCACAGGCCATGTAGAAACCTCTGTTGAGACCCTGCAGAGAACACCAGTCTGGACATGCAAACCTTATTTTCAGTCATATATATATAATGTTACAATGTTGGATGTTCATATTAAATGTGACCAAAGTGTGAAATAATGAGATAAACATATATAGAAGTAATCCCTGTGATTGCTCTGCTTGGTTTCCAACATTTTTTTCTACTTTAAGCCCGAGCCAATGTTAGCTCATCTGCATGCGAGTTTACTACTCCGCTCCGCTAACTTTATAGTATTTTTCCATTGTTTTGTGGGTAGTCACACCAACCTTTAACTCCATTACACAGCACAGAATAGTAAAATAAGTAGTTTACCTTTTGGATGTGTGCTGGTCGTCTGCAGCTCTTCATCAAACATCATCATCACTGTGGCTGTTTCTGCTTGTACTCTATTCCTCCCTTATTTCTAACTGATCTGCTGATCAAAGAGCTCCAAATATCTCCGTATGTTGTTGTGTCGACCAGTTTCAGCGCCGCTAAGGAGGCTCTGCTAATTCAGTGTGGAACATGTTTTCATTTCCTGTCCGATTGTATGGAGGTCTACGAGAAAATGACCCTACTGATTTATTACCTCAGTAAACATTTTCCAAATGAGTTTATGGTCTTAATCGCTAGAATTAAGTCTTTTTCAATACAACATGATGTTCATTTTGTAAATTATGGCCCCATTTAGAGTAAAATAGATGATAAAGGAGGGTATGCTTTAGGGCGTGGCCACATTGTGACTGACAAGCTGCTACCATGGAGACAACATTAATAACATAACGTAACCATGGTGTAACCCCAGAGTATAGGCGTAGCTGCTGCTATTTCTCAGTGTGTTTTCAGTTCATGAAAGTTAATTATAACGTTTAAGTTGCCTAAAAAACATTCAGTGTTTGGTTGTGATAAAAGACTCTAAGAGACAGATTGTACATTTTGTTTTAATAGAGTTAAGCCTGTTTTTTGCTAGCGGAAATTAATATTAGCATTAGCGTTATCACTGTTAACCATAGATTGTAAATGCACTGTGCTAACCAAGCTAGCAGCTAGCACTATGGTCAGCTCCACGCTCTCGTCCAAATATGGTCACTTCTGGCTCCAAAAATCAAAGATAGCAAGGGTCAAATCCAAGATGGCGCTGATCAAATCACTTCAAAACGGCAGTTCACAAACCAACGGGTGACGTCACGGTGACTACGTCTATATTTTTTTACAGTTTAGTTAAAGACAGAGGCTGAACTGAGGGGCTGCATAAAGGGCCAATACAAGATGAATAAGGAGTTTTTTGAACTGTGAATCATTCAAAGCTACTCTAGTGGAACTGGAAATGAGCACAATAGGTCCCATTTAATGATCTCAGCCCTAATAAGTGACAGAACAACAGCTTTATTTACCCTGACGTTTCTCTTTTTCTGCATCTGATTCACCTCCAAGTGACACTTTCCATTCTGTCTTGGTAAAAAAAATAAATGTCCTATAAGGTATTTTAGATTTATAGTAATATACAAATATTATATTTCTATTGTGTGTCCATTTCTTTAACAAAATAATAGAAACACTGTTGCCACTAAAGTGTCATATTGTATTGTATTTAATTGTAATTGTCCATTTTTACAGGCAAAAGAGCAGAAATATCTAACTTAGCCTTTTGATGTGAAATACTTGCACAATTCAACAGCACCACAAACTATGACTTTAAAAATGAACACAGAGTTGAGTCAATATTATATCATTTTCACATTATAAGCCTCACAATGTTTGCAGGCTTTGATTATTTATTGCATGGATTTATTGCATTGCTATTGCACCTGCTTGCATTATATTTCACTGTTCTGTCCACCCCCATTATTAGGAACATTATAGAGAGTCTGCAGGAGTCACAAAACACCTTAGAGTCACAATAAATGCAACATAAAGCACTATACATTAATGTTTTTTATTGAGAGAAAAAACATAATGGAGAAGGTGAAATTAATTCTCCAGTGAGGAACACATTATAAGTCATAAAACATCCCCAGAAAGCGCAATATCAGAACTGAGGAAAAAATAAAAACCTGCATTCATTTTCCTAACCGCAAACTCACGTTCTTAATTTTATTATTATGTTTTTCTTTTATGTCACCAGTCCCAGCAGGAGCTCCATCGTGGCCCCGTTGAGGCCCCCGCACCCCAGCTTGGGAAGCGCTGCACTGTGGGGCATGCTCTTCGGCGGCAGGGGCTGGATGGGCAAGACAGAATGAGAGGAGAGGAGCAGAGGAGGAGGAGGAGGAGGAGGAGGAGAGGAGAGCAGAGGAGAGGAGAGGTGAGAGGTTGCAGTGGAGTTGCATGGGATGCTGATGCTGCTGCATTAGGCTCCATCGCTCCATCCCTCCCTCGGAGAGGATGGAAAAAACAAGGAGTGGTTATGTGATTCCCCACAAGCGGGAGGAGAAGCGCACAAGAGAGAAAGGAATGGCAGGGAGGGGGGGCGTTTCCCTGCACAGTATTGCTTATTCTCACACACTTCAGCATGGATACAATGTATGGCATACGGAGCTGACTAAAGGATGGACATAACGGTAAGTTCAATGTATATTTTTGTCGCTGTTTATTTGCCACAAACAACGTATTGGACACAGTTCACAGCGCGGCGTGGCGTTGCTCCGGGTCCCATCACTTTAGACTGTCCTGATATTTCAAGATATTTGTTGATAATTAAACAAGACTTGTATATGAAAGCTTTATGAGCTGGATTTGTAGCTCTACGTGGCACGAAATTAACGCCCGATCAATTTCCCGTTGGCACGCTTTATGATTTGATAACTAAACAGGTTGGTCCCATCAGCATCACTCCCCAGTGCCTATCAAATCACTTGATGAGAATTGCACCTGCACGCAGCTTTAACATTTAACCAACAGCAGCGTGTCAGCGTGTCTTCCTCCTCTGTAGCGCCGGTGGATAAGAAGACAAAGATGATTAGAAATCTCTTTCACACAACCCCGGAAAGGGTTAAAGACTCAATCCATGCCTGCCACTCTGAACTGAACTGGGTTCTCCTTGTCAGTGGAAGCGGATGTATTTACAAACAAAGAAAGCTTCATATCCAAGCCTGTCACGTAGAGGACAGGTGCTGGCTATCTGCACTTTTACAGTGGTGTGTGGATGTCTGCTTATCTGGGCTAGTAGGCCAACTGGAGCCATTTAGGCCCAGAAAGATTAAGAAAACCAAAGTGTCTCTGTTAAGTTTGTCACTGAAAGTTTGGCCAATGACTCTCTTATTCTGCACCCTAGGCTGAATTTGTACCAATAGCCATCAGTGAGTCATTT
Source organism: Thunnus albacares (assembly GCF_914725855.1). NCBI lineage: Eukaryota > Metazoa > Chordata > Actinopteri > Scombriformes > Scombridae > Thunnus > Thunnus albacares. The sequence goes on along the minus strand of NC_058108.1, from coordinate 1,609,710 downwards.
ATTTTTTTTGTCTGGGTAGTGACTATTAGACTCCACAGTGTAGCCAAAATGGCTGGAAAGATTTGCTGTTGCAGGCATAAGCATAAACTTCCTCATAACAGCGCCTTTAGTTCCAAGCAATTAAGCAGTAATGTGCAAGCAGCGGCCCGGCGTCCGCTCAGTCTCTGTCTCCATCTCAAGCCTGTCTTGTCTTTGCCTCTGGCACAGCCACTTTGTGATTTTGCATCCTATCTGAAATAGCAGGTGCATTAAAGGATTGATACGTCTGTTGCATAAATATGACAGACATAAATATGAAACACAGACCGATTTTCTTTCATTAGGTCCTCCAGCTGGAGCCAGTTCACTTTCAATCAAGTCAATTCAGGAAATTGATTCTCTTATGAATACAAACCAGATGTCTTTCGGCATGGAATAAAGTACTTACGCAGTCAATAGAGGAATTATTGGAAATGAAAGTTTTATTATAAATATGTGGATGCAGGATGAGTAAAAAGTAAAACTGAGGTGAAAAAAAAGGCCTTAAGACGGTCCATACATTCAAAACTGCTGCTGCAGGCACACCCATTGCATGTGAGACTCATGCTATCATAGCTTAGCTCCCACATGCACGGCTCAAACTACACCGCTGCATGTCTTCAAATTAGACAGAGACACTCCAGTGACACCGAGCAGACACAGACCGGTCCTGTGTAGTGAAGAGGGCAGCGGGGTGTATTTTTACACCAGATCTCTGACACCTACGTACATCTCTTCACAGCTCTTGGTGAGAACAGAAGACACGTCCACTTGAGTTGTCATCAGCAGCAGCAGCCCAGACATGGACAGTTGGGATGGAGGAAGAGGCGGGAGGTGAGGAGAGATGAGGAGAGAGGACTAGAGGAGTATAGGTAATGAGGGAGACGAGTGTCAAGATCTCCTCGACGTGATGGCCCCAGCTAGTTTTTGGCACTTCCACTTTCAGAGAGTGTCAGGTTTCATGTTGTGCGGCTTTGATAGGTGAAGGGATACATGGAGAAGGATGATGTATTGTTTATGTGTGTGCATGAGTGAATAAACAAGCTGATCTGAGGCTGAAAAAGTAGGAAAAGAGAAGAGTAACACGGGGCGAGAGCAGGAAAAATGACAAATGGATCACAATGATTGGAGAGGATAGGCTGAGAGGAAAAGTGAGAAGAAGAGAAAAGAATAAAAGAGAAGGAGAGAGTCAATCATGTTTGGCAAGTCATGTTTGTAAACTAGCCCGAGTTTTCCGGGGGGAGCTGCTCCCCCCCCCCCTCCACCCACCCCCTCTTTTCCCAATGACTCTCTCCTCCTCAGCCTGTTGATTGACAACTACTGTGGCTCTAATTGGCAAGTGTGGATAGGGAAGAGTCAGGCTTATTCTCCATGGGATGGAACAAGGAGGAGAGAAAGAGAGTGTGTGTGTTGACGGGGGGGCGGGGGGGGTTGGAAGAGATGGGGGGGGGCATACCAGGGAGTCTTCCAACAGTGTGAAAGAGGAGAGGAGAGAAGATAGATGGGAAAAAGGAGTGGAAAATGGAATGAAGAAAGGCAGTAGGCGAGGAGGAGGAGGAGGGGATGGAGGCGAGGGCTGAACATCTGTTTGGTAATCAGTCTCTCCCCTCAGTGCAGTGTAACACACACTGACACCTATTTGATAATTGGTGAGCCTGCCCTCTCCCTCAGCGCTTGGCTAAATGGTTGCTTGATACCAGGGAGAGCAAAGGGACTAGCTGTTGGCAGTGTAATCTGTTTACTTGGTGCAGCTCAGGTAAAGATGCATAGCAGGCTGCTTGTATGTTTGCGTATGAGTGTGTGTGTGTGTGTGTGTGTGGCTATTGCGTACAGCTCACAGTCAGGCTATTAGTCTAACAATGTGCTCAAAGATGTGACTTGAAGCCTGCATGAAATATGTATTGTAGCCTCTGAGCAATGCTGCTGTATTGTTATTCAAGGATAAATATGATCTCTTTTGTCTCTCTTATCCTAGGTGCTGTCCTTAAAGGTTCGCCTTCCGCACAGACCTCGTCCTTCCACGCTGCAATCTCATTCAGCCGAAGGGATGAACACAGGAGAGGAGAATGAGCTCCAGAGCTAAGAGGAGGAGATAGAAAGGAATGGAGAAGGGGGAGGAGGTGGGCCTCTTTGCTCCGGTCTCGACCACGGGTATTCTTGGGTTGATAATACAGATGTGGATGTTATTGCTTGAGAATACGCGTAGTCGAGTGGAAGCTTTATCATCTACACTGGACCAAAAGCAGAAGTCTATTCAGTAGATTACAATGGCAGAAGACCAGGCAGACAGATATAAATGTATAGCCAAACTGAGGAGGTGACACAGACATTGGCGGCGGGGGGGGGGAAGGCTGAAGGGGAGGATTTTTAATTAAGCATCCAGAGGTGACTTTTTATGGGAAAGGCTTATTTTGTTCAATCAGAGAGGTTTTTAAATAGAATGCAATCAGGGCTAGCCAGGTGCCCAAATCAAATCCAGCCACTGAAAAGGTTTTTATCATCGTAGGTTTATCAACCATGTCACTCTTTACACCTGTGGAGGAAATGAGTTTGTGTGGCTGGCTAGATTCAGCCTCTCCTGCAGAGGCGCTGGTGAGGAAGACCGCTTAGCTAAACCCCCCGGGCATTAGTTCAGGGAGCTTAACACAAAAGTCTTCAGACTCAGACATTAATTCCAAACCTTCTTGATTACGTACCCTTGTCAGTCAGTCGTGCACACAAGTGAGCCTATAATCTTATCAGCTGATGAGTGTCTTTCATAGCCCTTCACACTCTGCACCGAACATTTTCTTCATACTGAATGGAAGTCTGACATTTGCAAAATTGGTGCCAAATATGGCTTTTTTTGAGATGTTAACAACTGCAATGCCATGGGATGGTACATTATACCAATGCATAACCATCACCCCACTGCACTACCAACTACTTTTGCACTCCACACTATTTTTGACTCCCCAGCTCATGCTAAAAATGTGTGAAAGTTTGATGCCTGTAGCAGCAGCAACAGGAGACAGTAACACATGAGGACATGTCAAGGCTTGCACCCGTGGCTGACATTTCAGCAAGCGGCTCAGCTGACTGGCTGTCATGATGGAGACTCAGACCCACACACACACACACACACACACACACACACACTCACACATATATATATAAACTGCATGAGGGTTCACAAGATCTACATGCCAGTAGGGAAATAGGGGATTGATGGAGCTCATGAAAACAAGCATACAGATACATCCCCGTGTAAGAGTACACACACATCGCAGCTAGGTTCACTGGGTCCACTTGCCAGTGGGGAAATAAGGGATTGATTTATTTTATGGGTAACTACTTTTAGTCAGAATGATGGATGTTTATGTATTTTATTGATCAAGTTGAGGTGTGGGCCGGAAGAATTCTTGGACGTTGGGGCATGCTGATTAATCAGGTAGAAAAGGTGTTGGAATAAAACATACTGGAGTACATTTTTGGTACATTAGCATTATTACTAAGTATTATAAATTAGAAAACCAACGTTTCATTGCAAATTCAGCAGTGTACAAGCACCTGTTTGCAAATGTGCACATGATAAATTACACTCTTATCATTGACTATCCCTTGATTTCTTACCACTGCGTAAGCAAATCTCTTATTTATTAGAAGTGTGTAATTATAATTTATACAAATTTCATTCTGACGTTGTGTAAACTTGTTGATTGAGCAAAGCCGTTTCTGTGGTTTTGTGTGTATTTGTGTATGCATGTGTGTGTGTGTGTGTGTGTGTGTGCTAAGCAACAAAATGACTATTGTGAGCACAGCTCCAGGTGCCTAGCAACCGAATCGCTCTGTTTCCTTGGCAACAGTTGCCTCGCACTCACTGTGTGGGTGATTGGCAGCCTTGACAACGGAGACGGAGTGACACTTGACCTCACGTGCTTGAATAGGAGAGGAGAAAAGAGAAAAATGGCGAGAAATAGAAGAGAGGGGAAGGGAGTGGGAGGCGACATGCAGAGACAGAGGAGAGACTAAGTGATAATCATTCTCCATTGTAATCATCCTCCACCATGTTTCATAAGGCGTCGTCAATACCTCTCCAGCTGGGGTCCATCATCAAACACAATACACAGTGCAGTGCGCGCATGCACGGACACACTCTTTCTGGGTGGAGAGCCCAGGCAGGGACTCCACATCTCATCTATTATCACTCAGCCCTGCCTGGTGCACAGCCTCGCTACACTGTGTCTTCTTTCATTTGTGATCTGCTACATCCTGTGCTCTGTGGGGATGAATGGATGCTGGACTCCTAGAAAAATGTGTCACGGTCACAGATGCCACAGGAGAGTAGATCAGAAGACTTTTTACTTGGAATTTAAGTGCTGTAATTATTTATTTTAACTATAAATGTTGTTCTTGTGGTTCTTCATCTGAGCAATCACTAGCTGAGGGTATTCTATTGTACACACCTGTTTAATGATAAATCAAAACCAGAGCTGGAAGTTTGTTTTGTTGTTGTTGTTGATGATGTCATTAAGATGGATTGAACTTGAGCCTGTTCTTTCACCTTGTTCTAGTTTTATTATTAAATCTGTTTTATAGTTAACACAACAGCAGAGTCATTCATGTTTATTGCAGCACTTTGAATTTGAAGTCTCTCTGTGAATAAGAATATTCTACCTTTTTCTTTATTAAACTCTGATTTCTTATCTAAATCCCAACTGTAATGTCTTTACTGTGAAGATTAATCTACTTTTTTTTTTTTTTTACCAGCTGCTGGTGCTCAGTACCGTACAGGACATTCATGTTGTTTAAGACTGAATCACAACATTTGTTTTCCTATTTCCTTAGAAAATAAATAAATTAAGACCATCATGACTAATTCAAATCAAGGTCAGATAACCACATCTTGATCATAAAAAGAAAATACTTTTTAAAAACCTGAGTCGGGTACTGGTTTAACTGGATTTTTTTGTGTAACAAATGTAACATGTTCATTTATACATACATACAATAAAATGAAAAGCAACCCACACTTACTGGTGATGTCAAGTCTTATTGCTCCTTTATTTCCATTGTGTTTAAAAACAGCTTGTTTTTATGCTATTCAACACTGTTGCATAGGAAAATAAACACTCAATATTACAGCTTGATGTCAGGAGAAGATTACACTATTCTGTACATATGCGTTTAATCACAAAGATTATTTGCACTTCTTGAAATTTTTAATTGTGTGAACATGTAAACCAAAAAAATGATTCGATCAACAGAAAAACTGAATGCATGAAGAACTAAGCAGCGAACCAAAAAAAAAAAAACACGTACATTTGCGTTCCTCTCTCCAGTGGAATGACCTAATGCTGCGACAAAACTTGTCTTTATGAGGACGAGGAGAGCTGTGGGTAGTTATTACTGTGAATCATGCTTAACTGAGGCTGATCAACATAGATGATCTAGTGCTGCAAACATCCAAAAAACACAAAAAGACTTATGTTGCATTGAGGTGAAGTGACAGTAAATCATCACAGCATTCCTGTTGGCCTGAGCTGTGTTAAAACTTCGTTCCCACTTTGTGAGGAAGATCTGGCAGTGAAACAAATCCGGAGCACTTCCTCTCCTCCGACTACATCTGATGCTAGTCTCAGAGAGGGTTTTCAACTTTTAAATGCACCTACTGATGCTTTTGTTTTCAAGCAGTTTCTGTCCACAGCCAAAGAGATTTCACATTATAATGACAGGATGAGATTTACGTACACTACAGGCCTGATGTATAAAATAACATTCTTCAGCTAACAATATCTAGCCATTAAAAAGCAAAATAAAAATCAGGAACTTATTTTCTAATTTTCAAAATAAACTACTATTTTAAGGCTTGTCTACATTGCATCTAAAGGATCTTTAAAACCCATCACAAATAATAAAAAAAAAACATGTATTGGAAAGCAGAAGGTTCTGCTCAATGTGTGACGATAAGTCAAGATACACTGCAAAGAACAAATTAAGTAATAAATCTCAAGAGTCAAAACTACAGGTGTTGGCTGAGACCTCACACAGAAAGGGAAGAAGACAACAGGAGCGCTTCAGGGCCCATTCGTGCCAAGGACCTCATATTGAAAAGGAGACTTCCAAGTGACCATACAGAAACCAGTAAATTAAAAAAAAAAAAAAAAAAAGTTTCAGAAATGTCCTCTAACCAGGATGCTCCTAATGAGCTCAGGCCCACCAGACACATCCTCATCCTCTTCCTGAAAAGCCTCCTGCTCCATGAAGGCTACTGATTTGCTGATTCACAGGCATCTATCCAATCACTGTACACATCGACTGGCTCTGACAGATCTGAAGAGCAACATATTAAGGATACAAAAGATTTTGTTGCCAAGAGTTACATTGACGCAGGATGATATGAACTTTGGAAATCAATACTGAAGGATAAAGAAAATGTGACTGCGTCTCTGCAAAGTATCCTTTGCTATTATGTTGAAGATCAAGCAGTTACTGTAATTACAGTCAAAGTCTTTCTCGCTTCCCAAACTAGCTTCTACCTGCCTCCATTAAACAATGCATTTCTTTATCTGTGGTTCTTAAAATGCTGAAACCAGAAACATAAATAGATATTATTTTGTTGACAGCGATACCTCCTTTGAGTCTTTGACAATGACAGCATGTCAAAGCCTCATGGGAGCTGTAGTTACTGAATGTTAAAGTAGTCTTGATAAAATGATCTTAACTCAGGGTCCACTTACACAAACAACGGGTGGTCATATCGTGCTTTAAGGTTTACTAAAGCTGAACACTACCTCGGTGACTTGGCCAGATAAGAGACTGAATAAACTCCAGACGTACACATCTGCTGTCTTTTATCGCCAGACCTGCACCAGTCATAGCGTCGACCAGGAAGGTGTAAAATCATCCACCAATAGTTGGTGGACTGACGAGAGATATAATCTCATCCCCATATACCACCACTTGTTATCACGTGACCTAAACGCCACAATTAGGTCACGTGACAACAAATGAGCCATGAGAATAAGACAGTAGAGCATATCCTCATAACATGCAGGAAATATACACAAGAAAGACTAGAAATGATCACACAATTATAGAAAATAGAGAAAGTAGAGGCCGAGGTAAAAAGTATTTTAGAAGGTGGAGACAGTTTCCAAGGAGGACAATGATTGTTTGGTTTTTTTGAGAATAACTGGACTGATAAGACAACTTTAAAAAAGGAATACACACTGAGGAAGACTGAATGTGAAGGGAGGCATTAATGCAAAATAAAGGAGGCAAACTGAAGACAACTATGTGTAGATGAGGGCCATGAGATCAGGTTAAAAGCTCCTAATAAATGGACCTTGAGGTGAGATTATTTTGTCAACTACTGTTCCCATGATCAAGCATTAACATTCAAGCTCAAAAGCTAACACAGATGGCTTCAACATGTACATGCACAACTGTTGTTCTATAAAACTCATGTATGAATAAGGATACAGGTAATTGGTGTCTGGAACTCCTCCAAACAGACCGTGCATGATATTATCCCAGTATTTCTGCTTCTCTCCCTGTTGAGATAAAAGAGCAAAAGATAAGTTGGCAACAATTCCCATCACACAGATCAACGACTAACATCTGAAAGAGTTGTGTAAGAAGGCTTTTGGTTACATTTTAACATCACATGACTTCTCGTGGTTACAGAATGGACAGGTGAACTGCGTCTCCAGATCCCCCGTCATCTTCTTCTTAGGAGGGGGCTTCCGTTTGGACTTGCGGCGACCCATTGCTCAAAAGCTGAATCAAGTGTGTGTGTGTGAGAGAGAGAGAAAGAGAAAACAAAAGGGGGAATGTGTGCAATGTGTGACGTTAAATATCAAACCAAACAAAAATATACTGAAATACTACTAAGCCAGAATTACAACTATAAACCAGCAGCTGCTGTCCAAATATACTGGCTAACGTTTAGCATGTTTGTTGTTGATCTCAAGTACAACATGAATCACCATAAACAGACGAGTTAAACGGACTCTTATAGGAAATAAATCTTCTATCAGGACTCGACTCGAGCTATTAAACATGTCGCGATTGTTAACTGTCCTCTAGTTTCAAAAAGTTTTCATTTTGTTTACCTTTTAGTTGAGGAAAATACACGTTGCTGTAATGAGGAAAAGGCTCCAACACAAGTCCCGGCACCGGCAACGGTTCCTGTTAAATGATTGGTGGAGCGAGTGTGAAATATCGCGATGACTCATTGGCTGCGTCACATGTCAGTTAAGATGGTTGGCAGTGACGAAACAGCGTCTGACAGTAATCACCATCATGACTTTTCATTGTCAGGTCTCTTGAGGAAAACAGCAGGCAAGATATACTGTGACATTATGAAGTTTTTAAAAGAAGCCGATTTATCTAAAATAATCTAGAAGTTTTTTTTATTTCCTTTATAATCTCTTTTTTTACGCTCCACTCCAGTCCTCTTGGTGGCGATAATGCGCCTCTAAGCTGGTTTGCCAACCGCCAATAAACACTAAAGAAGAAGAAGAAGGAGTAGAAGCAGAAGAAGAAGAGGTAAAACGTCTGTCAAACTGTTCCCGCTTGGTGGCGACAGAAGCTAACTCAGCCTTGGTGTGTTTGTTTGCAGCCAAACGTCTCCGTGTTTAAACGCTATTTAGACATGCCCGAGGACATGTTGACTTATTAACTCTTTAAACATCTCGACAAGTTAGTCAGCGTTTGTGCTCTGTCTTCTGTCTTCTTTCCTCTGGGTTTTTTCTCTGGTAGGTGTTGATATGAAAACTTAAAAAAATTACCCTGTGTTTGTTTGTACCAAGCAAAAAGTCAACACCTTGTTACTAAATGAATCTAATCAATGTTCCTGTTGAACACCGGTTTAAATTAAAGTTTGTTTTAGTCATGTGTGAGTATTTAACCAAGTTTCTTTGCTATCACATTTAAAAAAATGTCCCAGTTTGTGCCTCTCATGTACTAACATTAAATTATTCACAAAGCTATGCATCCATTTCTCCAAAAAGATGTTTTTAAACCTCAGGAGGTCATAGAACAACACTTGGTGCCATTCTGAAGGTATTTCCAAGTTCAAAGGTTTTTCTAACCACTGTGATGAAAAATACCCCATCCACAAAAACAATTTTTACCGTTTCCTAATCCAAACTAAGACGCTAGCTGGTGGTGCAAAAAATCTTTTTAATCATGCAGCAGACAGAACATTTGTTGAATTTTTATCTTTTAGAGAAATGGACGCTTTGTAATGCTAACACATGAGAGGCTCACAGTGGGGCCAAGTCTGGATGTCACTGTGATGTGTTAGGTCCTTCAGGCAAATGGTTAAATACACAACTTATAATGTACAATAACAAACAATACACTGTCAGTATATGTAGTTTTATGTTATTATGACAACATTCAAAGAGATTAAATGTAGAGAAAATGGTGATGAATACCCATCATCTTTACCCAGAGACTAAGGCAATATGAATATATTGGCTTGTTTTATCTAACCAACAGTCTGAAGCCCCAAAGTATTCAGTTTACTATTATTTATGATAAATCTTTACTTTTTAGAAGATGAAACCACATCATTTTATAAATGAATGAAATAATTATCAAAGTAGTTATGATTTAGTTTTTGTCAATTAAATAGTTATTCGACTAAATCTTTCAGCTCTAAAATAAAATACATATATGTAGAACCATCCAAAAACATTAAGTTTGCACCTAACAATTATTTTTCATTATCAATTCATTTGTTGATTTGTCAGTTTTTCTTTAAATGGATTGTTTAGACCCCAAAGTAACATCTCCCAACAGACCAAAACCAAAGATATTACATTTGTAATGATATAAAGCAGAAAAAAACAGCAAATACTCACAAATGAGGAGCTGGAACCAGAAAACACTTGGAATTTTTCACTTGGTAAACGACTTAATAATTTAATCTATTATCCGAACTCTTGGTGAGTGATCTCTGTTGAACAACTAATTGATTAACTAATCATTTCAGCGCTACAAAACATACTGTAGGGATATGATAATCATATTTTCATATAAGACTTGTATTAAAATGTCCATAATCACCAAACATTTTCTGTTTATACATAACATAAAAACCATTTGTGTTACATACAGTTTCCTAAACATTGTTTTGTTGCGTGTGAGATGTCAGTGATGTGGGCGGTGAAGGTGGTCGGCCTGGGGGTGGTGGCAGTCTCACTTAGTGCGGAGTTGCTTGGCTGGCTCCTGCGTCGCCTCAGGCCTGGAAGAAGTCTCAATGAGGTCCTCTTCTTCCCCTCAGAGGTGGCCTGTGTGGAGCACATCTTCACTCCTTCTTCAACTCAGTAAGTGAAACATATTCACTGTGCTTATCATATATACACACACACATATATGAAGCCGCTTGATGCTTTCAATGTATTTACCATTACTCATTCCCACAGTTATTTACTTAACAGGACAATTCTTTTATCTATTGAATACATTTTTCCATGGGAAATTAGACCTAAAAGCCAAAGTTAGCCATTACATCCTGTGAAAGCTCATGCAGCTAATACAGTAAGTAGACACAGTCTTGTTTTCTGCCCTTCTAGTGCCTGTTGCTGCTCATTGCCTCATGGTGTGGAGACCTCCTTCTCCCATCTTCTCCGCCACATCCTGTCTGCTTCCTCCACTCTGGACTTGTGTGTTTTTGCCTTTTCCAACATGGACCTGAGCAGGGCTGTACTAGCACTGCATAGCAGGAGTGTGACCATCAGAGTCCTCACTGACAAGCACTACGCTGCCATCACTGGCTCCCAGATAGGAGTCCTCCGCAAGGCTGGTAAGGGAAACAGATCTGTTTCTCTTTCAAATCATTTTTTCTATCTGTCTTCATACTGTGTGACCTTAACAGTCATATTGATGTAGCCTCCCTATGCCAAGAAACTTCAAACATAAAGACCCAGGGAATCCAATTTTGTCCTTAGATATTATTTGTTAAAAAAAAAAAGTCACATTAACCTCTGTGGGATCATTTTACTGGAAGGATGACTCAGGTCTTGCTCGACAAAAGGTGCTCTCGGTCTATCAGTGTCATTGTTAGTAAGTCTCACAGGTTTCCTCAGTGGTGAATGGAGAGATGATTGGAACTGTCTGGGGGAATGGAGGTTGCCACTACAAGCCCTATTATGAGTCAGAGTCATCATGCTCTGAAAAATCTGAAAGAGTTTGTGTCACGTGTTTGACTCACGCTGTCTCACTTTCTCCGTTAGCCATCTGCATTTAATAAATTACTGCTACGGTATATTGTTAAGTAAGAATTAAGTAAGTAAGAAATTGGCAAGCAGGGCAACAAATTTCATTAGGCAAAGTGTTTCTTTGTGTGTGTGTGTGTGTAAGTTGACTGCATACCTCATGAGAACCACTTTGGCACAATCAACTCCTCTTGTGATACAGTGTCTGTTATATTCTGTCATTTTCCTGCAGAAACCTTTCATCCTCAGCTATTCGAATGTAAAAGAACCAAGTGCACAGTGCTTCTGCTTAGTTTACATCACTGGTTTAGTATCACTAGTTGAGTACTGGTTGAGGTAATCCAGAGACAGACAAGGAAAATGATCTTAAAGGGGTCAAAACAGGAAAGAACCCAAACTTGTATCGCCTGTTGCATCTTCTTGTTCATTTCTGACTCTCTTGACTTCGAGCTGTGAAAAATAATATTTTAAAAAGCCAAAAAGGCATTTACACACAGTGATTAGGGAGGTGTACAGGGCAGCTTTCTTGGAACAGAAATACTCAAGACAACAAGATGAGTATGGTTTCCATTCTACACAAGTAGAGACAGATACTGTGTCTGAAGCTTCATGCTAACATGTTATTTAGTATGCTAATAATAGTAATAATAGTATGCTATTCAGTATGTCTGAAACCTTAGTATGAAACCAGTAGTATGTGAATTGCATTCTGTTTACGGGTAAATATTACAGTATGTAAGCACTGGACACTACACTGGTATAAATATCCCACAATGCAATGCAGTAGTGACAACAACAACAACAACATAACAGACAATGGCGGACAGTGAAGTCAGCTCTGGCGTAACGTCAGTAGTGCTTCACTTTAAGTGCACGTCTAAGGTTTCACTTTGCGAGGCATAATATTTTTTTTTTAAATTAGTACGGCAGATGCCAGTAGTGGTTAGGTTGGCATGGGTTGCCATGGTTACACGTCTCCAACCAGCAAGGAGGCTCTCAGGAAGTGACATGATAATTACAGCTCAGTGCCTTCCGAAAAGATACATCCTGCTGTTTATTCACACATGAGTATGTTGAACGATAGTACAACACATAGAACGTGATTTCAGATGCAGCGAGACTGTATTTTGTGATAAGATTCAGTATTGGAAGTAGTATTATGCAGTGGGGTCGAATAATCTATGTAGTGAAAGTGGAGAGGTTTAAATGCTTTTAGATTTGTTGTAGCCTTCTATTTTACAACCCCTCAAATCACCAACAGCACTGTCCGTTTAAAAACAGACAGTATATTGATGTTTCAATCTTAAAAGAGCACCTAGGACTAAAGTGCAGAGGTATTCATTCATAATCTTTCTATTAACTTTTGAACATCACCATTCTTTTTGGTGCAGAATTTCATAGCAGGTACCGGAGACATTAAGATATTGAAGAATTTTCAATCTGCTCTCCAGGGATCTGCGTACGGTGCGACGTGGGCTCCGTGCACATGCATCACAAGTTTGCAGTGGTGGACGGCCGGCTGCTCATCACGGGCTCCCTCAACTGGACGCTGACAGCAGTGCAGAGCAACATGGAGAACATCCTCGTCACTGAGGAGCCAGACCTGGTCCAACCATTCATCAAGGAGTTCCACAGGTTGTGGGCGCGCAACGACCCGGCTCAGTACCACCCGTCAAACGACCACAAAAACCCACTCACATGACCTCTAGAACTAATAACTGATCACCCGAAAGGAATATTGTGTCAGAGCTCATGTCACCTTGGACAGAAAATGCCTCCATAGTGCATCTTTTCATGATATCAGGAGGTGCTGTTAGTTTTGTAAGTTACTGTTTGAGATTATAGGAGTTTTAAGGCAGTTTAAATTAGTTTCTGGTCTAATTTTAATGTAATTTATTAGACCAAGTCTACAGTTAAGAGTTCCTGGTTTTTGTGTGTTTTCTTTAAATTCTCCATACAAAACAATCCCTGTTGAAATGGACAGTAGAGGGAGTAAGATCCAAAACAGAAGGTTTGGTCCAGTTCTAAAGAGATTTCTCCTGTTTCAGGACGTGGAATCCATGTTGATTTTGTTTGTTTGTTTTTTAAGGTGAGAACATTTCTTAATTTGACATGACTTAATTACAGTTGCTTTTGTTAAAGATCTCCACTGATGTTATCAATTACTCTTTCTTCATGCTCATTACATAATCAATAATCTATTACATGATACATTTTCCTCCTCAAGACTAGAGGGAGTACAGCACATAGATTAGTTAGGAAATTGAATGTAATGACTGTTGAAACCAGTCCACAGTCCACTCTGTGTATAAGTGAATTACACTGGCGGTTAAAGATCCAGTGTTCACGATGTGCTGCTGCTGCTGTATCAGGCACCAATAAAAACCCGGTTTCACACTGCAGTGTTGACAGGTCTGTTGCATCAGAGCCCCGCAGCTGTGGTTTCGCTCCTGCTCCAACATGATTTACTCAGATTCACAGAAAAGGCCTCACAGCACAAAATCCACGCTGGTATTCTCAAGTGTTTTAACAATACCGCCTTTGAGCTTCTCCGGTGCAAGAAGAGTTGATCTGGTTTGGAGGTGATGAATGTTCCTGGCTGGGTGCATGACTCCCTGCGTTGCTCCGAGTCAGGCTTATGCTTGTTGATAAAGGCCAGAAGGGCTTTTGTCTGACTTAACACTTGCGACATTTCAGTCTTTTACATCGTGAAGTTCAGCGTGTTAAATGAGACTGTTAGACTAAAGGAATCAGCTGCTATATTTCATCCACGGTATGTAAGGGACCAATTTAACTGAGCGGTCATGAGTTTGGATGCGTAAATGGTGCGTAACGCCTACACTCAGTGGCTGGGCCTCTTAAAAGTTTACTTTTCTATTAAGAGTCAAGCTGGCCGGTGATTTGACAAAATAGTACCGGAAATTTGGTGATTTTACCTTCAATTTAAAAGGATGGCAGGACAATTGTGTAAAATGTGTTCGAGGTCCCATTTAATTAGTTGGCTAATCGATTGATCTATTTATTTACAGGAAGTTATTTGAGAAGAAGTTCAACAAGAATTAATTATTTATCATCAATGAATCAAAAATGTCAAACCTTCGCAGGTTTCAACTTCTGTTTTCCGACATTTTTATTCTAAACCAGGAGTTTTCTAAGTCTGAGACTGTGGGCCTCCCCTCATCCATCCCCTGTTTATTTATTTAATTATGATTATGTTATTTGATCCCATAGACACTCAACAGTTGAGCCGAGATAGCCTGATATTGCTGCTTGACATATGTCAGTGTATACCAAGTTCATGGCGTTCATTAGTTTCTGATTCTAGGAAAAAACAGTAAAATTCCAGTAAAAAACTGCTGTATCTCTGAACCATCTCTTCAACCAAATCACACACATTTAGCCTATTTGACATGATCTCCTTTTGATAACTGATGTAATAACTTCAATTTTTTTCCTTTCATTCACTGATCCTTCCCTGAAACTGTTTGCTCCCCAAACAATTAATCAATTAAAACGAAAAGGGAATTATTAGATTCATTGATAATGAAAACAATCATTAGAGCCTAAATGTAACCATTGATTCATATAGATATCTTACAGTAGGTGAATGTTTTTGAGACATAGGAGAGGAGGATTTTTTGGGAAGTTGCCCCATAGGTAAACTTACATGTGTGTTAAACATTTACTCAGACTGTAGGGTTGAATGGCTCTGTGAATGGTGATTTTATTTTGAAAGTCTGTGCCGGAAATGCTACGTTGCCATTGAGTCTGACTTGGCCCCGGTTACACGGTGCAGCTCTCAGTGACAGGCAGAGTCTGGAGATCCGGGAGCGCAGCACCTGAGGAGGAGAGAAGCGGCCGACAGCAGCGCACAGTGACCGGCTTCCAGGTGGACAGGTGGAGGACCGCGGGAAGAGAGCACGAGACACATTCACAGACAGCATCCAAGGTACAAAACTGTCACATCATTTGAAGTAAAAGGCTGAGAGCGTGTTTAACTGTCATCAGGTTGTGGTTGAGTTACCGTATGGTGGCGCGGGGTAGACAAATGAATTAACTGTCATCGCAGTATCAGCGGAAAGCGCAGAATACACACTTTTCTTTGTGTGTTTGTAGTTGTACAAGATAAATTCTTGTTGTTATATGTCAACAAGTTGGCTTATCATGACTCCATGTGTCCTCGTGAAGTGCACACCCCATTTCCATTGAGTTCAACTTCAGCTAGTTTAGGCCAGATGTCAACATCTGCTGTTTAGTCAGATCCTGTGCCAGAAGTTGGTTGATTTTATGACTGACGACCTGTTTTCTTAAGTAAATGCAGCTAACGTTATAATCCTGCACACATCATATTGTGCCTATTTTCATATTGATGTGTAGGCGCATGCGTGGACATTAGTGTTTTGCTGAGTGTGTAGAGCAGCGTGCCGGCCAGTCTTTCTTTATAGGTCTTGGAAGCGGTAATGCTGAGCTGGTCTCTGGAGGGATCTCAGCAATCAGGAAGGCTCAGCTCAGCCACTCTGAGAGACGAGGGAGGGGGTCGGGCTGGGGGGGGGGGGGGGGGGGGGGTGTCAATGAATGGATGGTGCAGCCTCCTTACAGTATGATGCAGAGGGAGGAAGTGTGGAGAGGGTGAGATATGAATGGATGGTGACAGGAGGGATGCACAGATGGAATATGAAAGTGTGTGTGTGTGTGTGTCTAAGATAAGATAAACCTTAATTAATGGTTTAAGTGGGAGTGTCTGTGGGTGGATGAACTGGTCAAATGGATGATGGATGAAATATAACAGGCAGGGGAGGAGAATCTATCGCCACTCACCCGGCACTCAGCCTCCACTGATCCCATAAGTTTTATAACAAGAGTCCATGTGAAAAATAGAAAGCAGGAGCTGCGGGTGACGGATGGAGGGAGGAAGAGTGGACGGAGCACGCCCTGGCAGCCATTCATAACACAGAGATGGGAGCTAAGAAGGATGAGGCAGAAAGATGGCCCATTTGTAAACCAACACTTCCATTTACCAGCATCTCCTCGCCTGTTAGTGTAGATGGATTTCAGGCTTGTGAGTGTTAAAGGGTAGGTTCACAATTTTTCAAGTCTGTCTTAAAACAATAGTGAGGTGCACAAACAAACATGCTGCCCTCCTGTGCATACTGATGATTAAGAGATTATCTTCATTATGCACTTTAAGTGATGCACAACATCCACAGCCCTCCTTCTGCAAACATGTTGTTAAAGTTGGACGGCTTCAGCCAATCGAATCAATATCTTTCTAAGTTACAGTCTTTTTAGTGCCAATTTCCCTCTTTTTGTTACGTTCCTTCCACTGCAGCTAAACAGGAAACTAATAGATTAATTGATTAATCATGGCAGCTCTCGATTACAGCAAGAAAAACCTGTTTCAATGTTCATTTGTTCACCTGACTGTTGTTTTAAGACAGACTTGAAAAATTGTGAACTGATACTTTAACTTGAATTCTCAAACAGCTGAGATTTTGCACTCTGACATTCAAACACACAACTACTGTCTGTCCAGATTTCTGTCCCACAACTCCCCGATCTTTACATTTACAGCTAGCTGGCTCACATCTCCAGATTACAAGCCAGATTCACCAAAGCTTACTCTTTATTCATCTCTTTTTTTTGTTATTCTTTAGAACAGAAAAGTTATCGTCAAGGTAAATAGTTGTCATACTTGTCGCATAATGCAAATAATTCTGTGATAAACTTTACCTTTCTTCTCCCCCTTTCATCACTAATTCAAATGAATTAATTAGACCTTAACCACATGACCACTTTACTTCAGCATTAACTTTACTTGCTACATTAACTTTCTCTTGACAATGCCTGGCAAAGATCTCTATTGGATTGAAACCTCTATCAAATTTCATTTACTGAGAGCATCTCCATTCACTTTCCCACCATAATCAGACTTTTAGTTCTTTACCTTAAGACATTATACAGTATATTGTCAAGACCAAAAAATATCTTTTATCTCTGTGTTGGGGTTAAATTATTATTTTCAGGTAACATGCATTACGCCATGTGCAATAATCTAACATAACTAAACAGAAAACAGCAGCCATGGTGGTTTTAAGTCATCTTGAATGTGCAGGACTTAACTTGTCTTTTAGGCTCAGTGCAGCGTGCAGAACCTGTAATTACATGTTTTTACCTGAGGTGATTATATTGTTCCTGTACATACTGTACACCCTTCAGCTATATTCTGATATTCAGTGTTGTTTGTTTGTAGGGCTGCAGTTAACAGTTATTGTCATGATCACTTATTCTGTTGTTTAATTAATGAATCTATAAAATGTCATAAAACATTAATAAAGATCCATCACAGTCTCCCAGAGTCCAAGGTGACATCTTTCAATGTCTTTTGTCCAGTCAACACCATAACAGTGAAATCCTCACATTGGAGAAGCTAGAACCAAGGAATGTTTGGCTTTCTTGCTGATAAATGAATTAAATGATAATCAATCATCAAAACTGTTGATGAGTCATTTTAGGCCTATGGATTCATACATCGATCGTTTGCAAAGTCCTTATTTGGTCACAGGTTCTATTAGAGACATCTCAGAATTATGGTGGATGCCTTTTTTATGAATGAGTTCCAGAGTTTATTCATACAGATGTGTGTCTGAAAGCTCGTTCTTCTTCTTCTTCTGTTGTCTCTCTGACTGTGATAGATGGCATTAGCCAGAGATCCAGGGGCAGGCCAGGAGCAGAGGGACGCAGCGGACCAAAACTTTGACTACATGTTCAAACTGCTGATTATCGGCAACAGCAGCGTGGGAAAGACCTCCTTCTTGTTCCGCTATGCAGATGACTCCTTCACTTCAGCATTCGTCAGCACAGTGGGAATCGACTTCAAAGTCAAGACCATTTACAGGAACGACAAGAGGGTCAAGCTGCAGATCTGGGTGAGAGTTGTGTTCTGTTGGAATAGCTTCAGGGTCAGTATGGAGAGGAGGAATTGTTGCAGCGACCAAGACCCATTTCCACATACATATTAGCACGTCAGTATTCTATTTAGACAGACTTGAAAAAATCTGAAACTATCCTTTAATGCCTTTGTGCAGATGATAGTTTATATGATAATTAGGCGTTCGTGTGTTTGGTAGAGCTTCTCTTCCACATACTTTTCTCCAGTTATGTTTTCTTTCCAATTAGAAGTTGAAAGTTGGAAAAAGCAAACTTGAAAAAGAAAAGTAGAACAAAAGTATTGCACCAGACAGATATCTAGGAACCAAAATACTTTCTAACACTGTCAAAAGGAGTCATTATTCTGAAACTCAGTAAGTGGTGTATGAGTTTCCCAACTGCCAATACTTAAAATGGGCTTGGAAGCTTTTGAAGGAAGTATTATAAAAACAAACCCCCAAAACTTTCTAAATGTATTTCTTGTCTTGCTATTCTCTGCTTTCTCATCTGTATAAACAGGGCGGGGGGGGGGGGGGGGGGGGGGGGGGGGGGTGGTTTGGTCTCGTCTTGGGAACACGATGGTAGCTTGAACGCACTTCTATTTTAAATCAGACCGCCATGCTTATGTGAACATGTGCACAAAATGAAATTCAGTCGATAAGAAATATACATTTCTACAGACAAAGCCACAGTTTGTGGCTCCTTTTTGGTTATTGGAGCATTTTTGGAAATATTTTCTGACATAAAAACTCAAATACCAGAGCTGATGAAAAGTCCTTTATTTTCAAACTATTTACCTTTACATGCACGTAGTCTGGTTTCTCCTCTGCAGCAGTAAGAAAGGGCAGAAATCTGGCAGATAAGGCCAGAGCACACTGCGACTCTCTTTGGCTCGGAGAAAGGTGTTTGCTCTGTGCAGAAGCTGATGCTAAAGGCTCGCAGTGTTCCAGTAGTGCAGATTTAACCCTATTTAATTTGGCTCACAAACTGTTACAGTACCGAGCGTTAAAACTCAACGTCCTTAGTTTTTTTAAATACTGATTATGATTTTGTATGTGATACTATTAGCTCTATTAGTTTTATTAACTGATGCCTCACATGCAGACAGTCAGGAAAACTTAAGTCACCTTGTTTGCCCCCCAGTTTAAAGAATAATTTACTTTCCTGCACCTTTAGCAGTTAACCCTGAGCTCTAGTGGACGACAGCCAAATATCTGCAAACAGTCACTTTTAGTAGTGATATAGATTATTGAAAGTGGACGATTACAACATTATTTTTGTCCTGAAGGTGTTTATATTTGCCAGTTTTTATATTTAACCACTCTCCATGTCCCTGGAGAGTGTAAGGCCTGTATTATGATCTCTGAAGACTGTATGAGTATATACTCAATACTCAAAAAAGAGTATATGGCCACCTCAATTATTTTTTAGCAGGATATTTTCTGGGATATACTGTACTATAATGACCTTTACATAAATCGACTTACAATACACATGCAACTGCAAAAATTAGCCCATGTATTTATGAAATAATACAATACACTGGGACACCAAACTCCAAAAATCCAACACACTGTTTTATCTTTGAGTTCAACCAGGAATCCCTGACAAAAACAAGACATTCTCCAAGTTGAACATTAGTTTAAGAGGATTAAGTGTCTAGTTAGCCTGCAGCAGAGGTGTCAATTTAGAGAGAGCTGTGACATCAACAAGATCTTACTGTAAATGCTCTTTTATTACCCGCACCAGATAAAAAAAAAAAAATTAACAGTACAGAGAGAACAGGTTTGACAGACAATGTATCAAGAAAGAAAAAAAATTTAAATGTGAGAGCTGTAATATATTTGATGTAATTAACTGCAAATTCAAAATCCAGCCTAAACCAAAGGCAGAGTCAATACTGTAGTGCTTTCGAAAGCATTGTTACACAACACAGACTGTTTATCTTCAACCCATTCCCTAGTTTGCCCTCTTACACGCCGCTGCCTGTCATGGATGTGGCGTAAACCAATTTCTCACACTCTTGAGTTAATGACAGTTGATGTTTAACATCGTCCCAAGACGGCGGGGTTCATGAAAGATGCATAGGGTTTGAGCTGCTGGAGCTGAATGTGCTTACTATGCAGACTGACGCTCAGGACAGATCTATTACTGAATGTTAGTGCAAGGCGAGGACTCACCCACACTTCTCCTGTTAGATGAAAGTAATACATCTTTTCCATTTTCTTTTTTTTTTTCAACTTAATGTATTCAGCATAGCATGCCTCCTCTGCTCTGCCTAACAGTGATACAGTCACATACTTTTACATGAGGATAGTGCCAAGTAAAATGTTATTGTCTGCTGCTGAGCAACTTGAATAGGTTTCGTGGGGCCATTAAAATGAGCTCAACTCATTTTTATAAAACCTTGCACCAAAGTTGGGCATATGAGCAGTAACATCTCGTACGGTTCCTTTGACATGTACTATAGGTCACAGACAAACTCTGAATCTCTATCTTTAGTGTGCATAATGTTAATATCATACATACTGTAGCTGCTGGCAATATTTTTCATGAGGAGGGAACATTCAAACCTATCAGATGAATCCGTTTGAGTCTTAAAAGTGTCATTTTTTAAAGGCAGTTTTAATGTATTCATGTCAGGGATATAATTTCATTTAATTGGACAGGAGCATAAAGAAGAATAAAGAAGGAGCATAACAACCGTCCGAACTTATTTTTGTCCATGAAGGCACAGTCAAAAAGCACACAGTGTATCCTGGTGTACTTACAGGGTGTGGCAGCATCAACATATGATGGGAGGCGTTAATGATTCACCTTTTCAGAACAGCAGAGTTAACCATTTATGTTCTTCCCCCAGGAATCTTTTGTAGAAAACTATTTTTTTCTATACGTTTGTCTTTAACGCTAATTACAAGGATTACATGTGTTGGAATGACATTTCATCCAGTTAGTGTGTCAACTGTGAACTCCCAGCTCCCTGGAGGTTTGTTGTGGTTTAAATAATGACAGTAGAATTATTTAAGGTGTGCCATGTGTTTACACAGGACACAGCAGGTCAGGAGCGCTACCGGACCATCACCACAGCTTACTACAGAGGAGCCATGGGATTCCTCCTCATGTATGACATCACAAGCCAGGAGTCATTCAACGCCGTACAGGACTGGTGGGTAGAGCTCTGGATGTAATGTCACATTATTATTAAGCCACTGTGTGTGTGTAGTGTTTGTGTGTTATCCTGTATGTCTCTATAAAGCTTGAATTAGTTTCCTTTCTATATACCGGAGAAACGCTTCTTCTTTTGCTGTATTTAATTCACAAGACAAAACTTAGGGAAAATTGTGCCTTTTTGTGCCAAATTGTGCCAAAAAAAAGATAGATTCAAGGTTTTTTTCCCTATGAAGACACACATCTGATAACATTAACTTCAGAACATGTAGACATTCAATTAAAGTATAGAAATCTAAGAATAATCACATACAATCCCAGCACAATAACAGCAGTAGTAACAATAGCAATACTTTCAATAAATAATAGCAAACAAAACATATATTTATGATTTTCTGAAACAGCTCTAATTTACCTACAGAAGGTTCTTCATCTTTAAACGATGCTTAATTGTTGATAAAGCACCATTTGAATGTAAGAAATACACATACAGCAATAAAATGACACCAGCACTGCAGGACATATAGAGGTTGTGAAAATATTGTGTCTGTGTCTCCCAGGGCAACCCAGATCAAGACGTACTCGTGGGACAACGCTCAGGTAGTGCTGGTAGGCAATAAACTGGACTTGGAGGAAGACAGGCAGGTCCCAGCTGAGGCTGCCCAAAGACTGGCTACAGAGCTAGGTCAACACACACACACACACACACACACACACACACACACACACACACACAGTTCAATCACGTGCTCAACAAGAACTTTGCCTAATAATTACTCATAACCCTCACCTCTCCCCGTGCTCTCTCCGCAGGCTTCCAGTTCTTCGAGGCCAGTGCCAAAGACAACATCAACGTGAAGCAGGTCTTTGACAAGCTGGTGGACGTCATCTGTGAGAAGATGAACGAGACGGTCAACGGTGATGTCAGTCTATCGGCCAATAACAAGGGAGCTAACCTGAAGGACGCGCCCCCCAACAACCAGAGTGGCTGCGCATGCTGATCGTTGACAGTGGAAACTCATAGAGCGCTGGTTTCATGATCAAGTGAATTACCAAAAATTGATTATTGTGAATGTATTTTACCATATGTTGCTGCAACACTATGCTTGACTTTCTTTTTCTTTCCATTTGATCTTTTCTCAACTCGGTAGAGTCTTCAGCACTTCCTCATAATTTGAACGTGACTGTTACACTAAGATGCCAAAGAGCTGCTTTGATCAGTTTGGCCTTTTGCTTTATTATTTCCTGTTTACACAGTCGTTTGTGAACAGCACCTGTTGCAGGCAAGAATGAGAATGAATGAACCAGATCAGCAGTGAGTGGAGGATCACTGTGATCTACTTGTGTCATGCTGCCCCCTTGTGGGTGTTTTTCTGAAACTGCATCACTGTGACTTGTTGACAAACACTGTGTATCCTGAGAACTACTGGCCCTGTGTGATCCTGCTGAGGAAGACTGCTCACTAGCTGCTCAGTACGAAGTCAAACATACCTGAAGGTGCTGTGTCATTCCAGGGGTTTGTGCGTAGTACAGACTTGTTATTACTGTTTTGAAGGGATATTCTGATCTGCTTTTAATTTATGGTTTTGTTTTTGTATTATAATGGCAGTCCAATATTTCCTTTGCCAGGTTTCAAATTTGGTCCTTCTAAAGATTGAGATTAAAAGATATGGAGCTTTAAAGTATGTCTCCTGGTTTTCATTTACATGAAGTAAATAAGTTATTTTATGTATTAAACACTTTATTTAAAAAAAAAAAAAAGTTAGCAAAAGTTCTAGTTTTCAAGTTTCCACTCAGTGTTGACGTCAGTAATGAATCATTCCACTGTAACCTGGAATCAACCATATACATACATACATTTTATCCCAAGTGTTATAAAAATAAAACATTCAACAGGTTTGTGTTCATGCTCAACTTTAAATTAGTGAATTTTTTTGTACTGGCTCCTCATATTGAAATGATCATCTGTTTCTGTTGTTGTGCTAAATAATGAATAACGGACATATCATATTTTATATTTTTATTGTGACCATGGATGTTGTAAAGTTTCTATTTTTGAAGGGACTTTGGTCACCAGGAAATATTACACTAAAGCAAAGTCAATGACGTTTAGGGCATGAACTCTCTTTCCCCCCTATCTTTATCTCTCTGTGTGTGTGTGTGTGTGTGTGTGTAACCTGCGAGACTATAAAGGGGGATGTGAAGGCTTCGTTGAGCAGACACTCCTGACTGATCAGACCTCAGCGGACAGACGTTACTACAGCACAGGTACGAGCTCCATATTCAGGTTTTATTCATATGTCGATCTATAAACTCAGCAACTAAAAACCTTTTAGTCTTAATCTGAAACCCACCTCAAAACACCTGATGATGAATGAACAGAAACCTTAATGTGGTTTGTTTTTGTCACACCGAACTTACTGTCATAAGTCAGAACAATGATTAATGAATGACATATATATTATATATATATATATATATATATATTATATTCTCATATTTCTGTTGTAATCAAAGGTTTAAAGTGATGTAAATAGCAATCTGATGTCTGAGTAATGTCACATTGTGTAAGTAGCCATAATTAAATGGGGCCACTTGTATTAATAACTCTACTAGAAGTATTTCACAGACAACCAAGTACACTCCATCTCACTTCTCTGTTCAGGAATATAAAAACAGGAAGTTAAGGTTTCCTTAGTGGTTATACTTCTAGTAGCAGCTTTAATCTTCAGATTTTTTCTGACTTTTTGAGTAGAGTTAATACTGTTATTTGCCCGTTTTGCTTTCATGCAAAGTATTCATGTAAACAACATGTTATATTGCCGGTGATATATTTTATTGCTTCTCAGAAACAAAGTAACAGCTGTGAAGAAGGTTACAATCAAAGCTGCAATGAGGAAGAAAAGATCAATAACTATAAAACTAAGGTCATTTCTCTGAGACAAGTGTTGTGCAAGGTTGGGGACAAGGGTGTGTTTGTGTTTGTGTTTTATGGTTCTTCTGTGCTACCAGTAAGTTGATTGGTTTTTATCATTTATGATGATCTCACCAGAGGTCACGTTTAGATGATTAATTGGAAACAGGTCACAACAACATGATCATGACCTCGTTATATGGCAACTTTTTAATCTGTTTTTCATAAATTGTATGTTTTGCCTCAAATTCAGCTCATCTTATAAACACTATAAACAATGTAGAAGAGACACTTTCACTCTCTGCTGGCACAGACGGGGGTAATAATTTATAAAGGGTGCCACACTTATCACGTTTTTACAAATAACGAGTACAAAAGTCCAAAGCTGCAGGAAGTGAAATTCCCCTCTCTGTGCCAGATGAAGTCTAACAGCATGTGCGAGGAGGAAACACACAAACATATCGTGTGACTCACACGGGTGCTTGATAATCCTTTAAATGACTCACAGGAAAGGGAAAAATAACAGTAAATGGTGGCTTTGAGTGAGTATCTTATCTCACACCTCAACCAAAACCCTGGATTACGTCAGCATGAAAAACTTTTCAGCCACATTTGAAGAAGGTTAAGACCCTTTCTGTTTTACTGCCAGTGACTGTGGTTAATGTATAACTAAAGTAAATGCTATCTGACCCATGTTGGTGCTTGCTTATGTTATACACCAGCCCCATGCCATTGATTTTCCTACAAGAGATAAAAGGCAAAGTTGTCCATTTAACTAAAATCCCCTAAGTGATTAATATGAAGTGTGACCAATTGTACTCTCAATAAGTTTTTTGCTGAAATAAGGAACTTTTTTTTTTACAGTGTGAAAATATCAGCCAAGATGTGTTGCACGGGCTTTCTCAAAATCATGATGTTCATCTTCAACGGCGGCATCTTTGTAAGTTTCTGCTTCTGCTGTCAGGCTTTGTTTCATGGTCCTGTCCCACAAGAAAACACATAGAAGACACACAGCCCACAAAGTAATATATCAAAGAAAGCAAGCTATTCCCTTTGGCTTCATATTTTGCTTTTACAGAATATTTCCATCTATTTCTGTAAAAAAAAAAATAAAAGAAAAACATAGCTACGTACTTTGTACTTTCAGTAATAGCTCACAGGAATAGTTTGACATTTTAGGAAATACACTTATTCGCTTAATATCTAAACCATTCTCATTTTTGTACATTAAAGATGTACAAAGATGTAAGATGAGTCTCTGATGACGACTATGGGAAGTCACCACACCCAACCATGAAATAGTCCCACAGATAACCTCCTGTAAATGTAAAGCATGGCCTTTATACAGTTCATTTTATTGTGGTGATAAAACAAATGAGATATGACGTGTTAATTAATGAGTTCAGGCAGATTTCCTTTGCCTTCGGATAGAGACAGTGCTTCCTGTCTCTATGATAATGAACAAATATGAGCGTTATTTAAAGGACGGGTTCACAGTTTTTCAAGAAACACAAAGAGGGAATTTAATGCTAAAAAGACTGTAAATGTGGCAGATATCCACTTGATATGACTCATGTAAGCTTCAGATAAACTTTTAAATGCATTTTTGCACAGACTGTGTGGACACACTGTGGATTTCAGCCTCCATCACTTCCATTGAAAGCACATTTGAAGGGGATCTTTTAATAGCCAGTATGAACAGGAGGAATGATTACAGCGAGGAAAAACCTCTTTCACTGTTCCTATGGACACCTGACTGTTGACTTGAAAAATTGTGAACCTGTCCTTCAATGCTTGTCAGAAAAGCAAGTATGTGTTGTTCAAAAAAAATATTCTTTTAAAAAAGGCACAACCTCTTCTATATAATTATCAGGCTCTCTTTTTGTGTTGCGCCCGCCGTGCAGGCCGCAGGTGCAGCCATCCTGGGTGTTGGTGTGTGGGTGAAGGTGGACAGCGGTTCTCTAATGGGTTTACTGGAGCACCTGGAAGATGATCCGTCTGGTTTATCCCAGCTGCTCAACATCAGCTACCTGCTCATCGCGGTGGGTGGTGTGCTACTGGTCATTGGCTTCCTGGGCTGCTGCGGAGCCATCAGGGAGAGCAGGTGTATGCTGCTGACGGTGAGCAATGATTGACAGGTCAACCTCTGCTGAAGAACTGAGAGCACTGAATAAAGTCATTACACTGTCAATAATAATCATCATTAGCAGTAGCAGCCTTTTACTTACTTATATTTTGAAAACAGTATCTGTTTGAAATACTGCTAAACTGCCCCCCCCCCCCACCACTCACCCCCCTCAACCACCACCACCACCCTTTTGAAGAATGAACACTTTCTCCAAATGAAATTAAGTTGAATTAAATCAAATTAAAATAATCTGATTTATTGTGTTACTTTTGGTAGCTCTGTACAGTCTCAGTCTGTTCAAAGTGAGATAAGCCTCTTTTTTTTTTTTTTTTTTTTAAATAAAAGGGATTTTTAATTAGTAACTCGAGAGAAGGACAGAAGAGAGAACTATGAGCCAATTTAGATATAAATTCTGGTAACTGCAAATGCTGAAATATTTAGTGGTTATTTCAGCAGAGAAGAAGAATGCCTTCTCAGTATGGATGTGACGGCTCTCAGGGGACCTTGTTAAATATTTTAGACTGTAGCTTTACGTTTGATCCCTGAAGTATTTACCGGCTTCCTGCTAACTTTACATCTGCTTAAATGTTTTTGGTCCAAGTCTGTCTCTCACGCTCTTGGTGAGACATAATGCTGCTATCAATCAAATGTTTTACACTGAGAGACTCACAGTATCATTTATCTATTTTCTCCCCTTTCAGTTCTTCAGTATCGTGCTGATTATCTTCCTCGTTGAGGTAGCAGGAGCCGTGGTGCTGCTCGTCTTTCAGGGTTTGGTAAGTGCCTCTCAGAAGCGAAGCTCCTCGCCAACAACTTCCAGTCAGATTTGGCAACTTGAAAAATCCTGAAGAACTGTGCTAAAATGTCACAAAGCGTGATGATGTGTTTTTGTCAACCTGGTCCTTCTTAGGCTGATGAGCTTTTTAAGAGTCTCGGGGATGAAGTTAGAAAAAGCATCAAGAAGGAGTACGGAAAAAACGAAGCTATGACCTCTCTCTGGAACGCCACCATGGAGGAGGTACTGTATTTATAATTAAGTCATCTTAGATATGCACATCGCTGTGGTCACAGATAATCATTTTATCCACTTTTGAGACAAAGGTTGTGGCTCTTTGAGCATACACAAACAATTCTTTGAGTTTTTGAACCCTAAGGGACTTGCAGTTAGGTACTAACCCTTTGCTGATCACCACCAAATTTTACCAAATGTAATGGAAAAGTGTAAAATCTAATATCCTCGGTGGAAGGAAGTCTTTGTTTTTTGTTTTTTTACATTATATTTTTTACATGATGGAGCAGGCCGCACCTCTGTCCACGCTCTGCTACAACATCATGGCACTGCTGATAAGGCTATTGAACTGTTTTTGTTAAGATTTGGCACTAACACTTTTTTCCCCCTCTAGTTTAAGTGCTGCGGATACATGAACTACACAGACTTTGAAGGCTCCCCTTATGTCACTGACCATGGAGGAAAGTATCCAACCACATGTTGCAATAGCACCATCACTGACGTTAAGGGTACATGCAGTGCAGATGCAGCAGAACGTTCGGTATGAGACCATGTTACTTGTGGAAGAACTTCATCCACGTTAGCAGTAAAACCATTTCGTGATGTAGAGCAACAGTTATTCTCTACTTCTTCTAAAACCTGTCGTTTCTCTTCCAGATGGTTGATGGCTGCCTTGACAAGCTGATGGATCTGATAGTGGACAACGCTGTGATAATTGCAGCTGTGGCTTTAGGGATCGCCGCTCTTGAGGTACAGAAAACACTGTCAAAGAGACCTAACCTACATGCCAGCTCTTCTGAACTTTGTTTAGATGATGTGTTGATGAACTTCTGTCTTTACAGATTGCTGCCATGGTGGTTTCGATGGTTCTCTACAAGGACATCGGTAACAAAGCATGATGTGTCCTGTTATTGGAGGAGAAATCTTGCGTGTAAAGTTGTTTTCTATGTATAAAGTTTGTTTTCTTTTTTATTTAATTAAAAACAGACAGATAAACTAAGGCCTACAAGCGTTGTCAGTATGTTGAGCATTTCAATCCAAAATGGAGAGACAGACGATGGAGATGCTGTGTTTGTGTTTCAGTGCACATTTATACTGTGATCTATTTATGTTTTTAAAAGGGCTGTCATCAGTTATGTGTGGACATTAGTAATGTGTAATAAAATGCATTCAGTTTGTCAGGTGTTAATACTGTATCACATGCTTTCACTTCAATGATATGATAAAATCATTTTTGTATGTTTTGATTGAAATAATAAATATCAGACTCAATTTGTTTTTTATTCATAAAATGATTCTGGTTTTCTTTGGTTTAACATATTTTCATACATTAGTTTGGTAAACATTTAATATGCAAACGCATGCTTGTCAAGATTAAAAGTAAAACTACGTCAGATGAGAACAGTTCATTTATCATCCACATCAACTATTACTAGTAAACTTGTACTAGTTGATGTAACAGAGCTGGTAAATATGTGTACAAAATTATTTCTGCTATGCTAAATATCATAATATAATTCTGTTAAATCCTTTAAAGAGAGAACATCAGTAAGTATTACAGTTAAGAAACAACTGAACTGGTCCTTAAAGGGAGTATAATCACTATTTTTATATTAACGATAGATCACATGACTACTGTACCTTTGTTCTGTGGAGCTTTAGTGTCTTTCAGCTTATTTTTGTAAACTCACTGCACCAAACAGCAGACCGACAGATGTTTGTGACTAGCTGGTGAGCTTATAGTGAAGCATTTAGCAGCTTAACAGAGGATTTTACTCAGGAGTTAGTGGGGAGCAAAAACATCTGAATGGAGAGTCAATTTATTGTGTACATTCTTCAGTTGGACAGAAACATGACTGCATGTGTTACTCTGTGTTTGCTGGTTGTGTAAATAAGCAAATGTTTGCCAAGTTACTCACTGTATCAGCTTTACAAGGTGACAGTGTTAATGTTGTGCTTATGGCTCGTTTCTGCTGCCACCAAGTGGCCAAAAAAAAAAAGAGTTAATGCAAGTTTAAAAGGGAAGAGAGAGACTGGAAGCTTAAAGGTGCAGAATGAAGGCCTGATATGCTGATTTTCAAAATCATGAGGATATATTTTCAATATTTATACACAGACCAGTCCTTTCTCAGTCTAGCATCTCAGTTGTTGTTGTTTTTTTCATCTAAAGGAATAACTGGTATTTTATCTGCACATGCTGGGTGATTTTATGGCACAGATAAAAAAAAAATTTGTGTGGTTTCAAATGCCTGACAGAGTTCATCAGTTTTTCACATAAACACTTCCAATCACAAACAGATTGAATGAGATAGTCATTTCTCAATTGTGTTGCGGGCCATTAGTACAGTTAGCGAGGTTTATAGGGTCAGACCTCAGTGATAAATAATAACAGTGAACAGCTATTAATGGTAGAATGGAAAGCTGTAAATGTTCTGGTCTAGCCTTGTGGTTCCTTCACTGTGCTTTATGCAGTGTGAGTACATTTCCACAGGTCAACTGCTGCTGATACATACAGCACAGGGGAGGTTACGTTAGACAGGACTGATTACAGTGTACTGTGGATATCTTTAGTGGGTCTAGTTAGTGAAGTTTAATGTGTCTTCATGTCTGGCCGCTGAATCAGCAGGTTTTCCCGTAACATGCTGTACCATAGATACCTGATGACCCCGTTCAGTGGCGTCATAATCTGAAAACATGTCCCTCTTACCTACATCATAAAACAGTTGGAACTGCAGTTTATTGCAACACGTGACAATGCCGAGTGTCTTTTCACTCTGAGGTAGGAGGCGCATACATCTGCAGGCGCTTTTGAAAAGGAAAACTTTAAGAGTACATGAAGTGAAGTCAGGATACAGTAACATGTCAGCCAGTCTCGTGTCACACCATAATGTACTTATATGAGCATTTAGTACATTATTATCTATTGACATACAAAAATATGCTTCCTCAGTCAGGTTTCAGGTTACATCTATTCAAAGCTTTCATGATAGTTAATTGGATATATACACATGTTATTTAAGTGGAGCCGTCTCCAACATGTGTTTTGTGTATTTATCATTATTTACAATGAATGTTTACAATATAATTAATTTATCTTTTCTTTGCTTGTATGTTTACTTAGATAATTACTTGCTATGTGACAAAATGTATGACCTGGATTTTACAGTTTTTTAGCAGCACTTTGTTTCATACCTGCCACATGTTCTGCCGCTGTTTCTATATGTACATTATGTGTCTCACTTCGAAATCAATAAGCTATAACCCTTTAATATTCCTTGAGCACTGCTTAGAGAGTGACGATCATAGTCAGGACCAGATGACCTTTGAAAGTTCCACCTTTGTTGATCTTTTCCTTCAGAAGATTCAACCCGTCAGTCGGGACACTTCTTACAAGCACAATACTGATTTCTTCTGCACTTACTGTAACACCATGCTTCCTTATATCTTGTTTTATTGGCTTTATCTCTTGGCTCCATCAGCGACAGAAGGAGGAAGTTGTGTAAAACAATTGACAAAGTCAATAAACCTGACCTAACCTTGTTTCTAAACTGAGTTTCTGCATTCTGAAAATAGTATAATAGTCATTATAATTGTCAAAGGCCGAAACAATTTCTACACTGAACTGAACTGAGTTGAACTTACAGTGAGAGAGCAGGTGAATTGGAAGAGGAGTTAAAACTTTGTAAACTGTGCCCTCTTGTGGAAAAAGTTTATCCTGCAGATAAAAGAAGAGATTTATTTATTGTCAATAATACTGAACACATCCTCACACATCTTATATTATTACTAATACTGCAATCATTCAATAAAATCGGTATATAGACCTCACCAACTGGTGTGTGTGCAAGATCAGTGTCTGTGAGAATTAAACAGCTTAAGTCGCTGGACTTTCCCATTCCTGCACCTATCTGGACCACACTGCTCAGCGGTGGCTCTGGGAAACAGGCATAGAGAGGAGGCAATAAGGAGAAAGTGCCTCTTAACATCCGGGTCTCTATGAGAAAATCAAACATCCTTTCTGTTATAACTGATGGCCCGTCAACAGCCCGTGTGTGATCAGGTCACGGGTGACAGAACACACTGAAGTCTAATGGTGTAATGATGGGATGTCAAGGGAGAGGCTGTTAACACAGAGAACATAAACTCATTGTTTTACAGCCAGAGGAAACTGGAACACCTGCTGAATAAGAAGGTTTTATTGGTGACTAGACAACATTTTTAACTACAGCAGTCTCCCTGAAGCTTATTTTTTATTTTTTATTCCCTACTAAGTTTGCAGTGTTTTGGTTTGTTGTTTGTTTCAATTACACTCATTTCCTTTATGTGCATGTTGCATATTGTACTTGACTTTTGATGCTTGTACAGAAAATTTTGAATGATCTGTAATATATTGTATGCAGGATGCAAGAAAAATCCATAATTTTCTCATTTTTTCTTTTGCATTGTTGTGTTATGTGTTGTGTTTTGTATCAGTTTGTCTTTGTCAGTGTATGTTTTGGGACCCCCTTAAAAATGAGAAACTCAAGGGGGTTTAATCCTGATTTAATAAATGTGACTCACACAGTCAAATCTGAATGGTTTCAAAGGCTGGTTGAAATGGCTGAAAACCACCAGATCTCAACACCATTTGGAGATTTTGGACTTATGTTTTTAGGCAAAGATGTGTTAAACGTGTAGCTAATTAAACAAAGACACTTTATGTTGATTTTCCCTTTAACTTTTCACCCATTATCCATTAAAATTTTCACTAAAAAACCAAAATACTCTAAATTAAAGCACACCCACTGAATCAACCCACAGGTTCCATTATTCAGAAACTCAGAGATCAAAATCCCTCTTCAGATGTTTTATGACCATGTTTCTAACACTCACCTTGAAACTGAAATCCTTTCAGTCTGGCAACCATCCACGACCTGGATTTTTAAGCTTGGTGTGATGTCTGGTCTGGTGTGGGAATTGCGACACCTTCTTTGCATTAAAACACAGGTGAGAACTGGCAGCTGTCTATATAAAAGACTCCCTCCATCACACTGTCAAAGCACTGACAGCAAGTTTACCATTTGGGACCTTGGACCACACCACCAGATTTTTTTTTTTGTTTGTTTTGTTTCTTTATACTGACTTTTGCTGTATTTGTTTGGCTGTTTTTAGTCTGTCTTTTAACATTTCTGTACTATTTCTCCAGTCATTTTAGAGAAGTATCACCTTTTTTGTCAGAGTATGGCCCTCCTCATCCGCTTCGTCTTTCTGTCGAGTTGGACAACTGTAGCGTTCACGTTTCCTCACAACACTTTTGACAACATTCTGAGAGGGTCGAGGATCGAATTTGAGTCATCTGGCAGCGGACCCGATGAACCTTTGCAGGGAATAGTCAAAGTTGTGCAGCTGGACCCTCACGCCTTAGCCCAGTCGGGGCTCTTCAGACGGGGATTGACCCCCAGAAGAGCCCCCTCCCTCAGCTCCAGATTGTCCTTCCCTGCCTTCCTGTCTCAGGGGCGTGCAGGTCCGGCCTCCAAGGCCCCTGTGAATCCACTACACCACCTGCACCCTAAAAACCCCACTGAGATGGAACTAAAGAAGAGACAAGGCCTGCAGATGTGGCAGAGAGCCATAGATAAAGGAGACAAGATGACCATGTCCCTGCCAGTCAACCTGAAGGACACCAAACAGACATGCACTGCAGTACCTTTCGCTCAGGTAAGATGTTTATATCCTGTGTTATTCTAAGACTTTATTTCCTCATTCTGCCAAATATATTTCTGAGCATGAAAAATAACATTTAGATGAGTGATTTTTTTTACACACTTAAATAGAATATAGCAAATTTCCTAGTGCAAGGAAGTGTTGATTTTTCAGTGGCAATTAGAGAGATGTCTGCTTACTCATAAAGCTGATTATGGCTCTGCTGGTGGATTAGCAGTGATGGTGTGGACCTACATAAACACATTGTGTTGATTTTTACACCCTCAGAGGTAACACTGACAATATTGCTGTGATGTTTAACCTAATCTCGTGCTTCTCTGTCATCTTCCCAGCGTGTGACAGCAGACGGATGCAACACAGTAACAGTGCACAACAAGTTGTGTTTCGGCCAGTGCAGCTCCCTGTTCGTTCCATCTGAAGGGGAGTTTTCCGGGCCGGGTGCCGGGGTGGGGTCCCACCGCCAGGCCCCCTGCTCCCGCTGCGCCCCGTCCAAAGCTCACATTGTGGCTGTGCCCCTGCGCTGTGGAGCTGAGGTCCGGGAGAAGAGCGTGATGGTGGTGGAGGAGTGCAAGTGTGAGACGGGACGTGAGGAGAAGAACGCTGAGACTGCAGCTTCAACACACCTCTAATTGTTTTTCAGCTGTGGTGACATGAATACATGACACTGTTGTTTTCTGAAATATGTGAATCTATCCTTTAACTACAGTTAAAGGATAGATTCACATATTTCAAGTCTGTCACAAAACAGCAGCCATTTAGAGATCCCTTCATAATGCATTTTCAAGTGAGTGTAAGTGATGGGGGACAAAATCCACAGCCCTCCTTCTGTGCAAAAATGTATTTGAAAATGTATTTGATAAGCTGATATGAGGCTTCAGCTGTCCAAATGAATCAAATGAAGTCGATATCTTTCAAAGTTACAATCTTTTTAGTGGCAGATTTCCTCTTTTTGTTATGATCCTTCCACTGCAGCTAACCAGGAAAACACTGTCTGCCCACACACAGAGAGGGAATTATTACATTAAAAAGACTGTAACTGTGGAAAATATCCACTTTGACTAACTCAGATCGCTGAAGCCTCATATTATCTTCTGATAAACTTTTTGACTCATTGTCAAA
Organism: Thunnus albacares; assembly: GCF_914725855.1. Lineage (NCBI taxonomy): Eukaryota > Metazoa > Chordata > Actinopteri > Scombriformes > Scombridae > Thunnus > Thunnus albacares. Next base: position 1,575,514 of record NC_058108.1, on the reverse strand, counting down.
TCACTTCCAAGATATCGCCATTATCTTTTTATTCTGACAATTGTAATTAATATTTACATATGTAGATGTATTTGAGTCTGAATGTATTATTCAGAGTGCTCTGGTGGCTTATTTCACCACTAATTGTTGACAAGATGACCTATATTTTGGTCATGCAATTTTTTCTGTTGCAACAGATGGAACTGTCCACATTGGACTTGTGTTAATGTTCAAAATTTTGTTTAGATTAATCTAAACCGAAATGTTGTGTTGTGTAATATTGTCATTAAAAGAGCCTGTTTGTCCACATTCCTTTTGCCTGGCATTGCTAATGAGTTTTCTTCCAGCTCTGTTAGATTAGTGCAATTTAGTTTGCATGCAAAGCTTGAGTAAAAACATGAAGAGCATTTGTTGTTTTTTTTCCACCCACTCTCGTATTCAAGTGTTCAAGTGTCAGCTCCTATATTTTATTAAAAAGCTGTGTTCCGCCGACTTTTAGCACATAGCACTTACATCTGAAAGCACCAAACTAGAGAGCAAACGAGCTATTGAGCACGGGTACTTAGCAGTAAGCAAACATAATTGTTTCAGCATGGACCCCTGAATTATGTATAGGAACCACCTATTCTCATGCCCAATCTCTTTTCAGTGTAGTTGTGGGAATTTGAACATCATTCACCACAGATGCACTTGAGCGAGTGGGTATGTGTGATTATGTGTGTGTGTGTGTGCTTTTTTTCAGTTAGGGCCCATAAAACCTATTATTCATTTATATCCTGGCACCTGGGCCTGGTAAAGTGAACTCATCCCACACATCTCTACATACATTCCCAGAGGAGCATAAAGAAGGGGGCTCTTTACGTTTCCTTGGCATGTTGTCAAAATGACTGCTTAGATGGCCATTTGCATTCACGTGGGCTTTCTGAAAAAGTGAAAGCGTACATTGCGCTACGGGGGTGCATTGAGTCCCTTGGTTTCCATTAGCATGTGATTAACATCTTGGGTTGATGGCTATATTTCCCGAGATTGATGGGACAAATATTTGCCCAGGTCTTAGCGATGAGGAATTAGGGGCCACTTTTAATCAGGCACTTGTTTTTTTCTAAATATGCAGAAGGTGGAGATGTTGGGAGGCTCATATAGCCGCACTAGCGGTAATCAAATTCTGCAATTTAAATTCTCATTCCTCATAGTGAAGGTGGTTGTTTGTGAAGTGTCAGAATCTGGGTTATTTACAACTAAACATGCACTCTGTGTAGTCATCCAGCTCTGCTATTATACAATGGTGCACTTGCTCTCTACAAAAATTTCCCCCACTGCGCTGTTGTGTTGTGCTGGTATGTGTGTGATGATGATGCTGATGATGATGATGATGATTGTGTTGAACCGTGTATTCTCTCCAATCTCTGTACTATCCTTCATGTAATCTTTTGTCTTTTTTTTTTTCTCTGAAGAAAGAGAGATAAAAAAAGAAAATGGGCATAGTGGAGGGAGGGGAGGAAAAGGAGAGGAGGAGGGTGGTTGTTGATTGAACAAACAAGGTGCACAAGAGAGTGCACCACTTAGCAAGACAGATGTCAGCCCCCTTTGCATTGTGGGATCCGGCGGAGCACTCCTGCGTCATTAAGGATGGCCTGGTTCCCATGGCGAGGGGAAAGGAAGGAGCGAAAGGAGGAGGGCCCGCTGCCAAGTTCAGCGCCTCGGGGATCAGATCAGCGTCACGGGGTGCTAAGTGGCCTAGTTAGCGCTTTAAAACGCACAATGAGCTGCCTGCTCTTTCTGCTTGTGTGTAGGCCTTTTAACTGTCAGAGATGGAAATGGTTGGGAGGTGTATGTCATGGAGGGGGGGGGGGGCACACGATATCAGTTCAGACCAGGTGTATCAAGGGGAAACTGAATTACAAATACAGGTTTTGAGGCCTCTTTTTGTACATTTACTTTTTTTTCATAGTTACAGTTAATTAAGTCTGTGAGGTGCTTATTGTGGCTCATTGTGTCTCGTGTTAATCGACTACAAAACAAATATTCCCAGGTCAGACCATTTTGAGCTGATGATGTCTTACCTCTGACTTCCTGTGTGTTCCTCTGTATCTCTAGCTCTGGCATGGTAGACTATATGGTGCTAAGCTACCTAAGTAACTAAATGTTGCTGGAAGGGGAATGTCCACCAGATTTTTCCCAGCCGCTTAGGGGTCCACTGGAGCTAAACCGTCATGGTAGATTGGACCAGCCTGGAGAGCAGATCAGGCTCCTAGATCTGGCACCAGCAAGTGAGAGCGAACAGGGGTCCATCACGCACTCTCTGGAAGGAAATCGGGATGGTAGCAAGGTACACCAGGAGGAATATTTGTAATATCGTAATGTCCTGTTAAGTCATAGACCAGACAGATTCTTCTCACCTAAATCCCGCCGGTACAGGTTTACTGCTGTAGGTGTCAGGCTCTGGGTGTGAGGGTGTCTGGACCATGGCTAACATCTACCTCCCTACTGATGCAGTGGTACATTCTCACTCGGTGGTGTTAGTCTGGACCAGCTGGTCAAAGTTGGCTCTGCTGGAGATAGTGCCCCGGGCTAAGCCTGCCAGCCTACTGCCATTCTGCCTGGCTGCCAGCCCGCCTGCCAGGCTGTCTGTGGGGTGCTGAGAAGGACTGAGATAGGTGTAGCCTGCAGACAGCAACATCAAAATTTGTCATTGGATAAATTCTTCTTTGGTTTTAGTATCTGGTACTATCACTGTCACCATTACAAGAATACAATGGGTTGATGTGTGTGTGTGTGTGTGTGTGTGTGTGTGTGTGTGTGTGTGTGTGTGTGCACTTTTTTTGCCTTTGTGTCAGTTAGGTGTTTGCTGACTGCTACCTCTTTGCACAATGGGGGTGGGGGGCACAGTGGGAAAAACATTCACTGCCATTGTCCTGATAATGTGTATGTGACAAATAAAACTTGAAAATGAAATGAAATGACTGGCAGTCATATCACGGCCATAACAAAGACAACACGTGTTAAGTACTGTAGGTCCGTGTGTGTACAGCAATCATACACAACCTCAAAAACAAGGGGCTGAATCTCATGTCACAGTTTTATTTAATTGAGACTTGACTTAGACTTTGATAATATGTAAATAAATAAGGTCACTTCATATTTATACTTCTGCAAAGTTGATGTGGTTTAATTTAAAATGACCAGTTATTTCTGTTAGGAAGCGCTTTGCTTTAAAAAAAGTGTATTATGAGATAATAGCTGCAAATGTATATAATTTAGTGTAATTCATGTAATATAAAACTATTAAACTATAACATCTGTTAATGATTGTTATTAAATTATAGATGTAAATATATATTATTATACACCATATATTATTATTATTATTGTTCATGATTGATTGATATTGCCTTAATCATGTTTTTTAAGTGGAATACATCATCTTAAGGCCTCTATGCACTGCACGACTTTGGGCTGTCTGAGATTAAAGTTAATTATTGTGAGTGGAACAATGTGAAATCTTTAATCATTAATCCAAAACAGAGGGCCTAGATCACACTGTGAGAAAGATCCACTGATGACTGATTTGGAGCTTTGGCGACAGCTTGAGACAAAAATGTCAGAAATTTAAGACCAAATTCCCACAGTGTGACTGCTGCTACGACCCAAGTCTACAAACAAACCAATCAGAATATGACATGAAATGACACAAAATAAACCAGCCAGCGTGACATTTCATTAAGTATAGTTTTTTGAATAAGGTTTAGGGGGAAAACACACTTGTTCTTCTTAATCTTCTTAATAATCACACAAAAACAAAACAATGGAGGTGAAGCAAAAAATAAATTTGTGTCTTTGCTGCATTTTTAAAACACAGACGGATGACGCATTGACGACTTTTTCTATTTACATGGTAGAGTGATGATTCACCAGTGCACAATCTGAAATGCCTCACACTGATAACGTGCAGTCTGACACAGATTATGACCAAGATTTTATAGGCGTCTCGCATCATGTGACGTGCAATAAACCATCGTTGTTGTCACACAGTCTTCAGGCGCTTTTAAAGGACCAATGTGTAGTATTTAGTGCCATCTAGTGGTGATTGCAACCAACTGAATAGCCCTTCTCTCCAACCCTTCCAAGCGTGGAGGAGAACCTACGCTGGCCAGTGTTTGGTTTGTCCATTCTGGGCCTCCGTAGAAACATGGCAGTGTAACATGGCGGACTCCGTTGAAGATATAAAGGCTCATTCTAAGGTAACGAAAACACAACGATTCTTATTTTCAGGTGATTATACACTAATTAAAACATAGATGCCACTAAATTCTTCATACCACACCTTAAACATATCTTGTGATTGGCCACTGAATGCATATACTGTAACCACCAGTTGTATATAAATGCTACCATGTATTGCTTATGTTTTGCTTCTTTTGCCCTACTCCTTCCTTCATATGACCTGATGCACCCAACATAATAACCTGTACAACTGTAGTGTTTCTCTCTTGTCTCTATGGTAGTTGAGAAGGACAAATACCTGACCCAGTGACCACTGGCCCGCAGGTTACAAATGTACATGAAGATATTTGTGTGTCCGTATGTTTGTTTGCATTGTGTGTCTGACTGTACGTGTGCTGATTGTAGCCTCTGTGTGGCAGCATTAGCGTGGCTGAGTGTTGAGCTGTCAGTAAACCCTCTGCTGGAGTGTGATGATGATAGCAATGTCGCTGTGGCAGGTGCGGTCCTGCATGCCATGCAGGTGATGTCTCTCATGCTCACTTAGCTAATGACTCCAATTAAAGTAATTAAGAGCTGGCACAGTGAAACCTGCTCACCCGCCCACTGCCAGCCCATCCATTCCCCTTCCTCTTCATCCAACACACATCAGCGCCCGCCACGTACCACTACATGCCATCATCCGTCGCGCTACTTCTGCTGTCCTGCCTCCTCTTCATCTTTCTCTCATGGGCACCTCACCCTCGCCTTCATTCCACCACCATCCTGTGCCTCTGCTCCTGCTGAGGCCTTTAAAAGAAACATGAAGCCTAAAATCAGCTAAACGCTCCACTTCAGAAGCACTTAAGAGACCCTCAGCTCAACTTATTGTCACAGAGACAGCCACGGAAGCGAAAGAGCGAAGGCCGGGTCCGACAGGAGAAAGAGGGGAGTTAGAGAGGGAGAGGGGATGCAAGCCAGGTCCTAACGAGGGGAGAGATAATTGTTTTGTTTTGTTAGGGGCCCTTCTTCTGTGTGGAGGGAGTTGAAATGACATGCCACACATGGTTTTTGGATGAAGTGGGCAACGGGAGGGGCGGAGGGATGCAGGCTTGATGCAAGAGTGGTGAAAGTGTAAAGGAGGGGGGCGGGGGGTGGGGGGGGGCTGCAGCGCAGAATAGGCGGTCATACGTAGCAAAGCAAAAAAGGTTCCAAAAATCTGCAACCACCACACAACACTGGAATCTGCTAAGTGGTTTTTACACTGACAGATTCTCAAGCTCCCATGAAACATTGATTATGATCACGCACATTGTTGTCTTCCATTCACAGGACTTCAAGAACATTTCAATGTCAAAATACACATTAATCACAGAGTAGTTCAATATCACAGTCCACAAATTCCAACAGTGGGAAAGACCACATCGGGCCAAGCTGGAGACACAACTTTGGCTACCGGGCCTGGTCAGATTTATCAAAATTTATGAAACGGCAAACATATGAATCTCTAGTGTCTTGGTGTTCTTTCAACAGTTGGAATCCCAGACTGACAGACGATGTGCCTGGATTTGTAACTGGCGTGGCAGCGCAACACTTTTCCAGAATCTCATCACATTTTCTGTGAGAAAAAGACTTTGATATGAACCCTGGGTTTACCTTGTTTTCCTCATGTGTTCTCAGCTCATTTCCCTTTCATTTCTCTGTGACATTTGACCAAAAGTGCAGGTGAGAAATGTGATGGATTATGTTATAAAACATTAAATATGTGTAAAACTAACCATGAAACCCTTTTGCAGGATCAGCCACATTAATTATCTGATACCTCACATATTGACTCAGTTAGAGGCATGACTGGTGACATTCAAGACAATTTTTCATGGTGAGTTGAAAGCAGAAGCCTTCTGAAAACCACCATCATCAAAATTACAGCTGAGCACACTTTGGTAATCTGGCGACTAACAGCATCAAGCAAATTATCCTGGTGGACTGTCTCTTTGAGCCAGGATGGCGAATCAACTCCAGAAGCCTGTCACCACTTCCATGAAGATAAATGGTATCATTACACAGTCTCCATCATGCATTAGCTGATCTGGAATCCACTTCCTGTTAAAAAGTGTAAATTGCTATGGACTACACTCTGTCATCAGATAACAGTGACAGAATGTGTGACAAACATTGCTAACTCATTTTGTTGCAGCGCTCATCAGGATGCTGCAACGGACATTTCATGACAAAACAGTTTGTTAATTTCCTCATCTTGAATTACTCTCATGAAACTGCTAATAGGATCAATACCAATACAGACACAATTTATCCAACACATTCTGCCAGTGTCATAGATATCTGTCGACAAACAGTCATCCTCGCAGTGGGCAGAGGAGGAAGAGGAGCATGCCAGTGTGTGTGTGTGTGTGTGTGTGTGTGTGTGTGTGAAGAGAGAGAGAAAGAGGAAGAGTGATTGAGAGAGAGACAGACATACACATAGGAGGTGGGGGTAGAAAAAGGGGGAGTAGTGCGCCAGTGTTCAAGAGAGATAGGCCAAGTGAGAGAGCGAGGGAGTGTGTGTATGTTTGAGTTTGTGTGGTGGGGTACAGAGGAGGGGTGCAGGTGGCATGGAGCTGGCGCAGGCCTGGCCCACTGTCCCCTGGCAGTGCCAGGCTCCATCTGTCATCAGCAGGAACATCTGCAGCCCAAGGTGCCCTTGTCACCCAGCGTTAGAGTAACGAGTTTGGCGTTTCCATTAGTCCAGGGCCCTCGCCTGCCCGGCCGGTGCTAGCCAAAACCATGGCATTTTGGGTGTGAGCTTGTGTGTGTTTGCCTGTGAGTGAGTGTGTGTCTAGATATGAGGCAGAGGGAGAGAGAGAGAACGAGGGAGCTAGCTGGGGGTAACTGGATTTGTTTGTCGGTTTGTTGTGCGTCTGTGCATTTGTGTGTGTGTGTGTGTGTGTGTGTGTTTGTAAGAGAAGTGAGCACCACGCCAAAACAACATGGCAGTGCAGAGCGTTGACCCAGCTGGGCTGAGCCGCCATGTCGAGTCATGTCCCCTCCTGATGTGAGCGTGCCCAGTGCGCTCGCACCGCTGCCAGACCCAATCTCTGGTCCCCTCTCCTCCTCACTCTCTCTCTCTCTCTCTCTCTCACTCTTTCTCTCTCTCTCTCGCATCTTCCTGTCTTCCATCTGTCCGCCTCCCTCTTATCTGCCCTCTCTCCCTTACCTCTCCGTGCCCCTTGTAGTTTCCTCCCCCCTGTACGCAGACTCCTCTCACACCCTGAGTCTCTACTAACATTCTGCCTCTGAGCGCTACTCACATTTTTATCTTCCTTGTCCCTAAAAAACAGATGGTACTTCTTTCCCGGCTCCCTCTTTTCATCCCTATCTCTGTGCTCTCCCCCTCCCTCCCTCTTGTCCTGTGTTTCTTTGCATCCAGCCGGCATATCACTGATCCTAACTGGCAGTCCACCTGTTTATTCTGTCTTTCTCCCCCCCCCCCCCTCCTTCTCTAATTTAAAAACCTGAATCGTTGGGCATTAACGTGGTTTTATTATTATCTACTGCAGGTATTACCTTTACATGACATTTTGTTAAGACTTAATGTGCTTTACACAGTTATCAACTCCACTTTGAGGAAGATGACTGCTGTTTGTGTTTGCACCACATGGTGGCTCTAACGAGCAGCAATCTGTCTTAACATTAATGAACCGAGGTTTGGCTGCAATTGTGTCAATTACCCACAGAATACTAATCAGACAAATATGAGCACATCCGAATGAGATAAGATTGATTATTCTTTTTCCATTTCTGTATTACACGTAGGCGTGCATCATAAATCAGTTTTGACAGCATCTATGAAGCCAGTGTTTATAGCCTAAAGGTCTGAGGGAAATTAGACACCTCTTAATAAAAGCCCCACATTCAGGCCTGGAGCCAGTTGGACTTTCTGAGAGTGTTTGACATGTGAACCTACACACTCAAATGCATAATTCTTCATACATTTTTTAAAAAAGTCACGCAAAGCTCCGGTTTTGTTGTTTGACACTTCAATCTAGCCACTTCCTGTGAGAGAGCAGAGGGTTTTTAAGTTATAGTTAAGATTTCTTTTGCTCCCTTTTTTATTCTTGGCTTGTCCTACAAAGGTTTCTTATCCCCCTATCAACACTTAAAAAGTGTGTAGAGATAGAGTGAGTGAGGCAGAAAAGGAGAGCCATAGTGAGATAAAGAAAAGGGAAGCGACAACTGCTAATCAATAAGATTTCTCCAACCTCTTTTTTTTCTCTCTCTCTCTTTCTCTCTCTCTCTCTCTCCCCCCGAGGCCTGCGGCATTCAAGACGAGCCAAGACGAGCTTGGCATTGTCGAGCACGCCTTAAAAAGAAACACCTGCGAGGTGGAAGACTTAAAAAACCAGCAGAAAAAAAAAAAAAAATCCTGCTTTTCGCAGCTCTTAAAAATGTTGGCAAATGTTCCATGGGTTTTCTGGGAACAAAACAGTAAAAAGAAAGAGCTCCCATGCAAGTGAAGACAAAAGGGGATGGTTTTCCATAGAGATGGAGGTGTCATTACACTTGAGACGGTTGCCAGATTTGGACTTATCTTACCCCCCCCCCCCCTCTCTCTCTCCCCACCCCCACACTTGTCCTTGTATCTATACTATCTTAGTTTATTATCAGTGCTTGAGCAGTGTGCGAAAAAAACAAATAATGAATGGTAATATTTAGCTGTTGACAAAATATGTATGTGGCTTCAGTGGGAGATGGGAATGGGGGAATGTGCAGAGAGACAAAGATGGAGAAGGCCAGGAAGGGATGGGAGAGAGAGAGAGAGAGAGAGAGAGAGAGAGAGAGAGAGAGAGAGAGAGAGAGAGAGAGAGGAAACTGGAAAGGGGGGTAACTCAAACAGATGGCACTCTTGGCATCCACCTCTCTCTTAAATCTGTTTCTGCTGTTTTTCTCATGTGCACGAGGCTTTAACCCTGTGGTAACCTGTGTCCCGGCCTGACCCTGAACCTAACTGCTGTATGTAACAAGCCTGCGGTGTGTGTGCTTGTGTGTGTGTCATCTTGTATTCATCTCTAGTATGTCTCTGTCTACAAACCAGTTTAATCGGCACCCTATGGAAGCAAGTATCAGCAGTTTCAGTGGATTGTGTCTTACTTGACCTGATAACGACGTGTTCATGTCGTTGCGTCTTCTCACCTGACTCTTATCTCTTAAATGAACTTTGCTTTACTAGAAGATCTCCACTTTATTCAATAGTTCCCCTAAAATTTATTCTAAATCAAACGGTCCGAATTCTTTTATTTCAGCACATTTGTCCACAGGAAGAATCAATGATCAATCAAAGTATCGACAGATGGGCATTAATCAATAGTGGAATGTAATACAGCTGCAACAATTAGTCAATTAATGAAGTAGTCAATCAACAGGAAATTAATCAGCAACTATTTTAATAATTTAAACATTTTTTAGTCATTTTTTAAAGAAAAATGCCCCAAAAAATGTTGGTTTCAACTTCTTTAATGTGAGAAACTTTTCTCTGTTATACATGATAGAAAAGTTTATCAGACAAAACAAGACATTTGAAGGCGTCAGACGGGGCTGTAAGAAATCTGAACAGGCATTTTTCACTATTTTCCACTAATTGATCAAGGAAATAACACCAGATTAATGACAGATTAATTGATAATAAAAACAATTGTTAGTGCATTTACTCAAGTACTGATACATGAGGACAGTTTTGAGGTACTTTTAATTTGCACTTCACTTGAATATTTCCATTTTATGCTTTTTACTTCATTACATCAGAGAGAAATATTCTACTTTTTACCTCACTGAATTTATTTAGTTACTGCAAACATTTAAATGTGATCCACTCTTATAGATTAAACTATCCAACAGTATATAAAATAGATGCTAGTTACACATTAATGTATCAGTAATGATAATCCAATAATATCTTATTATCTATAATAATATAACACTCATTTTTTCTGCATTATTAGTACTTAAATTTATAATTCTTTAATTACATTCTGCTAATAATAATTTTCCTGAAGTGGTATTTTCAGTGCAGGGTTTTTACTGCTAATGAGTATTTTCATATTGCAGTTCTGCCACTTTTACTTAGGTAAAGGATCTGAATATTTTCTTCTCTGCATCACTTCATTTACAGCTGCTATAGACCTGATAGATGTGTATATTTTCTCAGCTGTGAATGCAGAAATTTGCCTGCAAGCTGGAGAAATATTTTCTTTGCTCATGTCAACATATTTGAGGTAAAAAAGAAAAACCTTTAGGCAGAACATGAAACACAACAATGAAGCACTGTAGCTCATGATTGATAGGAAGAATATTCTAGTGTGGTTGAAGCACCTGGGGTGTCGACTGTGTATTTAGGCCACATCCGTCTCCCAGTGAGTGGAAACATTCATGTGCTGACTCCCGTACATGCTCCCATAGACAGACTATAGATTTCACTGAATGCACATCACTTATATGTGGGGTGCCGCGGTGGTGTGAGTTCATTTGCATAATCTCCCATTTAAAGAGGGATGTGCTGGAAGCCGGTGGGGGGTTGATGGTGAGGGCTGGGGTGGGGAGGTGGGAGGGTGTACAAAGTGCCCATTGTGCAGTCCCAGGATAGGGAAAATGCCCTGTAGGGCCTGGTCTGTGTGTGTGTGTGTGTGTGTGTGTGTGTGTTTGTGAATGTTTGTCTGTGTGTGGGAGCCACACCTGTCAGGAGAGCCTGAGGGAAGCAATGAGACCACTATAATGAGTGTGTACATGACTATATATGTGCGTGTGTGTGTGTGTGTGTGTGTGTGTGTGTGTGTGTGCGTGTATGAAGCAGATAGTCGAAGGGATTTCATTAAGACAGACAAGAGCATTAAAATCTTTGGGCCATATCAATCTTTTATGTCCTAATTGTTTCCCTTTATTAACTTGGCTTGTTATCACACCATTTTCTCTCTTTCTCTCTCTTTTTCAAACACACACACACACACACACACACACGCACACGCACACATACGGTTACACATACTCCCACTCACTTTCTCCCACACTCAGCAGTAACCACACTTAGGAGCAGCAGCAGCATGATTTGATTACTTCTCTTCATCATGCCAAATCATAATCTACGCAAGACGCAGCAGGCCGATAGGATCAGACTGGAGAAATAATGGTAAAATCAGATTTTTTCGGGGGGGGGGAGGAGGGGGGGGGGCTTTCGAGGAAAAGAGTCCAGAAGTGCTGAAATAGCTGGTGGCTGTGTCTCTAATGGTAAAAACGTAATGCTCAGCAATCTGCTTAATATCCCCGCCGCACTCATTAGATTAGTGAACATTAAGGAGATTGGAAGATTTGCACTCTATTGTTTTACTATGGCAACATAGGGGCACAGAGGCTATACTGCTAATGACGAGGAACAAGAGGTACGAGGGGGGGGGGGTTAAAGAGATAAGGAGGTTACTGAAAGCTAAAGCTGGTGTCATTTTAGGTATGGAGGTTGTGTGAGGACTGATGCAGGTGAATGCAAACTATTCATAAGCAAATTCTCAAATATGAATCTGTTCACACACTCTGAAAAACAAAGTGAGAAACATTTCTGGACCCCCAACAAGATCACAAAGATCATTGTACAATTATATTCTTTCTTTATCTGTATGGGAAACAGTAGCAGCCTGAAGTTGTCCCCCTATTAATGACTAATTCCTCGGCTGGTTTGGCTCAGGGCAAGACAGAAAGCAGTGTGTGACCACCACCAGTAAAAGCAGCGCCGTGCTGGGATTCAGGAACGTTATCGGAGCTCAAAGTCCTAATTCCACACTGGGAATTCTGCCATCAGTAACATAATAAGTCCACTTTGGCTGTGAGGGAGAGGGAGAGGGAGAGAGAAAGGTTTTTTTTTTTTTTTTGCTCTGGAGTTTTTTGCTTTTGGCTCCTTCGGCGGTAAAGTTCCTCAGGCGAGCGTAAACAGATCAACAAAAAAACAGCTATTTTATTTTGCAGGCTCCCAGCAGTTGCACAAGCTAATAAGAATAACTATTAAACTCATGCTCTGAGTCCCAGGGAGGGATTTTTTTTTTGGAGAGAAGGCAAATTATATGACCTGAGCTCTGTAGGGTGTTTTATACTGCTGGGGTGAACCAAAGCTGAACACAGATTAGTACCACACATATTCTCTGAAAATGCAGAACCTGTCAGAGGCTTATTTCCCAAAGCTTCCACAATCCTCTGTTCACTCTTATAGGCCTGATCTATTCTCGTGTCTCACGCAAAAAACACAGAATCTGTCTAATTTTAGGAAAGTTTGAAATTACATATATAATTTTGTCATGAGGGACTAAAGGGGGGACTGAAGCAAACTTTGGCAAAGCCCATGATGATCCACATTCCTGCTAGCTTGGAAAGGTCACACAAACTTCGAAAGAGCACATGAGGGACAGTAAGCTCAATGGACAGAGAACAGATGGCACCAAGTCGGAGGAAAACACAAGATTATAAAAGCATTTACTTACATTTTAATGAAGGTACATTGCTTTTATTCCCTTAATATTTCAAAAATGATTTTGAAACTCTCTGGTGGGCTCTTTCCTGCAGTGATTGTTTCTCTGGCATGAGCAGAATGATATCTTGCTCTCATACAACATTTAATTGCTTTACAATTGGAACTGAAGTTATTCTTTTGATGTTTGGTATAAACCAAGATTTTTATTGTCTCATGAAAAACAACGACAGAGCGATAGAGCCTCTCGTGAAGCAGAATTTAACCAAAGATCTCTGTGTGCATTTACTTATATGACACTATAAATAACATCTATTTAAATAGTGTGTGTCAGTATATACAGGCACATATTTGAAAAAAATGTGTCGCCACAATAAACCAATTCAATGTACAATGTCTGCAGATTGTGTTGATAAAACATGACAGTAACATCATATATAAACCACTAGAGGCCACTAGAGGCCCTGTCCGGGGCAAGCAGAGCACAATTAGCCTGTCTTCACCAGGTCTTTATGAAGTTTTTCATTTTCCAAAAAAGGTTTAATTAATAGTAATTTCTTCTTATTTGTCATGTCATAATGCTTGTTTATGAGAATTGGACAAAGCAACAACTTTCTCACTTCTATTACAGGAAAAAAAAAGGAAATCATAGAGGCAACTGTTAGATTTAACACAATTTAGAAGACGGCTCTGTTTAATCAGCCTAAATTCAGATCCGTACTTTGTCTATGTGAGGACAGATTAAAGCCAAAATTAAAGACATGCTGCAGTTACTCACAGCTCCCATTCACTTCACAGAGGAGACCGATGTGCCCTGAAGTGTGTGGTGACTAACTCAGACCTCAAATTGTTGTTTCACTTTGGGCAAATACAACTCTGAGGTCAAGGAACCACTTGACTATCATGAAAAGAACAAGAATTATGCTGTCTAACCCTGTCACATATTGCTTTTACACCAAACACACACACACACACAGACCGTCAGAGGAATATCACCCGGGTGATGTGGCTCTGACCTTACTCATTTATTGATTGTGTATATTGCTGATTAGGTTATTTCTGCACTGTTAATTACTTTGGAGTGCACACACACACACACACACACACACTAACACAGAATATTAGCAGAGACAAAGACAGATGCCGATATGAAAACATTAACCATCAGTAGAAATCTAGAGCCAATTTTAAAGTTAGCTCTTGGATTTGAGCCTCCCCGGGGGAAGTTTAACCAAAAAAATACACAGAATGTACTTGCAGAAAATGCATGTATGCTGTTTATTCTCAACCAGTTCTTTTGTTGTTGAGTTTATTAATCAATAATATGTCAAAGCCAACAACATGTTATGTTATGTTTTTATTTTATGTTCACACATTTACACATTTACTTACACAAACTGTAAGATTTCATGCAAAGTTTCAGTCAGCACCATTTACATCTGATCAGTTATCATTTTAATATATTTTCCAATTTATACCCCAAACATCAATAGATTAGAATTGAGTATAATCGAGTGCTTCGGAGTGTGTGCGTGTGTGTGTGTTGGGGGGATATAGTGAACTGTAAGCATGAGTTGGCGGGCAAAATTGAACTCTGTCGCTGGCGTTGCCGCTGTCCTGGGTTTCCTACCAGTGTCTAAGCATTTAGCCGAGGTTGGCACAAGATGTCCATCGCACACACACACATGTGCACGCACACACACACACATACACAATTGTATGCTTTATAAGGTGCCCACCGATGTCATGGCAACCCCATATCCTCAGCAAGAGGGAAGATGCTGTGCCAAAAAAATGCCATGGTAACTTTTTTTTTTTTTTTTGAAAGCCACGTTGCCCAGAAACCTTTGAAGCTTATTAAGTGAAACCAGTAGGGAGACAAATGGACAGGGAGGGAGAGAGAGAGAGAGAGAGAGAGGGAGCAAGAGAGTGAGAGAGAGAGAGAGAGAGAGAGAGAGAGAGAGAGGGAGCAAGAGAGTGAGAGAGAGAGAGAGAGAGAGAGAGAGGGATGGGAGTGCGTCCTGTTTCAGGGCCAAAGTGGGTCTTTGTTTTAGGGAAGGGAACATTGTGAACCTGCAGTGAGGAGGGGTAGCTAGCTCACTAATGGTGCCTTCAATGATTTTTGCTCTAGAGATGACAACAGCACCTTAACATATCATTACCATGCGTGATGGTGCTCTGAGTTCTGTTTATCAGAAAAGGTTCACGTTCAGGATGAGTTAACACTTTGCCATGTACTTTCAGAGGTTGCACCAGTCTGCTAGCTGGCATTGGCAAGATGTGGCTAATGGGCAATATTTGATTAAGTGTTGTGAGCTGTATGTGTGTGTGTGTGTGTGTGTGTGCGTGCGTGCGTGAGAGAGATGCCCAATATCTGCCTTTTTTTTAAGTGTGTTTCTGCATATTTGTGTGACAGCATGTTTATTCATATTCGTGTACCTGTAAGCAGAGTTTGCATGCCTCCGTGCGTTCATGTATGTCTTTTTTTCTTTGTGCATGTGTGCACAGGTGTGTTTACATGTGCGTGTGTGTGTGCGTGTGCCCTCGCTGTGTAATTAAATCAGTCCATTTCTCCTTGAGTTAGCTTGCGGCGCCAGCGGTGCTGCCCAGTGAGACAGTGTCAGGGTCTGCCAGTTTCATTAGCCCTGATGGATGACCTCATGACAAGCATTACACTCACCTACACTTCAAAGAGAACACACACCAACTTCGGATGAGTGGAAAAGTGAATGTGTGTGTGTGTGTGTGTGTGTGTACATGCTGGCGTATGTGCCAGGAGGGACAACAGCAGGAGTATTTCATTTCATGGCCCCGTGGCCTTCTGAAACAACTAAATGTGTGTTTGCATGTGTGTATTTCAGTTTTGTAATTATGTACACATGTGAACAGCCGGCAATTACTTTTTCATGTTTTTAATCATATGTCTAAGTATGAGAGTGTGAGTACAGTGTGCAAAGCACCATTGTGAGCTGGGTGTTGTCCCACTTGCACTGTGTGTATGTGTGTGTGATAGCATTGCTTTGCGCATGTCTGTGTGTACTGTGTACACTGTGCACCAGGGGCAGGGCTCGGCGCTTAGTTAGGATTTTTGGTGGCGATTTCCATATTGCCTGGGGTCATGTGGGCACGGTGCCCACTCCTGGTGCTGTGGGTGCCCGCTGAGGCGTGGGGAGATTAAAGCAGGCGCACGGTGCCACAAAGGGGCCTGTCTAGTGCTTTTTAATTCCCCTAAATTAGGGCACGATGCCAAGGCAGCTCCCTGCTATGGCAAACACTCCATAACTGGCACCATAACTACTGCTCAGCAAGACACAGAGAGAGAGAGAGAGAGAGAGAGAGAGAGAGAGAGAGAGAGAGAGACGCTGAACACTGGAAGAAAACATTCACTCAGTCTCTCTTTTTTTCACACACTTGGACACACATGCTTGCATACTTGTAATTAGCAGTCTGTAGCCTTTGCTAGTTTGCGGGGGGACTGTCTTGGTGATTCACTATCATTCACATCACTTCGGTCCTATTCATTGCGTTCAGTTGCAATGATGTCAGAATCACCAGTGGAATGTGCATGCTGGTGTGTGTTTGTGTGAATGTATTTGTGTGTGTGTGTGTGTGTAAAGCTGCATACCCTAAGGGCAGTGGCACACCACTAAAGAAACAGTAGGTGGACACTTGGTTGGTATTCGTGGTTGTCTTTGCATATTTGTGTGTGTGTGTGTGTGTGTGTGTGTGTGGATCTATGCCCTCGGGGTAGTGGCATGCTGCTAAAGGGCTAGTGTACGGACACTGGGGTGTGTGTGTATGTCAGGTCTCCGAGGTCCTTTTCTCTGTCTGTCTAATCCAAATCCACTCTCTGAGGTGCTGCGTTGGCATCAGTACATCATCTCAGCGCACTGCCAGGGTCTGTTGGTTCGCCATAGGATCTCTGATACCTTTGTTTCCTGTCTCATACATTTCTGTGTGTGATCCAGCATTTTATTAATGTCATAAAAAGAGGGTTCACAGGTTTAGAGGGAGATTGACATCGCTGCTCCGGTGAAAATGTTTCAATAAATAATGAAGCAGGTACGGGCTCTTTTCTTTGTCCTTTTCATATCTTTTTCTTGCTTTGTGAGACTCACTCAGGCAAAAAAAAAAAATCATGTTAACGCATAGCATGTGAGGTATGATGCAATATATGGGCCTAGAGAATATTTTGTGTGTGTCTGTTTGTGCGTATGTGTCTGCATACAAACGCCTGTGTTAATCCCAGTCTCTCCCAGCATCTGGAGCCTTGACACAGTTTAAAGGGCTGGCTGTGTCCGCACAGAGCTGGGCCAGTGCTCACAAACACACACACACACATACACACATGTACACACACTCACGCAGCTATCTAGGGCACCAGAAGGCCCAGGCAACGCCAAGGCAGAGGCTGCCCACTTTGGCATGGCGAGGTGGGGCTGCGCTGGCGCTTTGGGGGAGAGAGAAATGGCAAGGGTGTATGTGGGAGGGACGAGGAGAGAGGAATTGGGGGGAGGGAAGATGGGTGGGGATGAGGTAAATGTGTGTGTGTGTGTTTGTGTGCATGTGTGTGTAGATCGAGGGGGGGGGGGGCACCTGGCATGTGATAATAACCCTGGGAAAACGCCCATTCCCTCTGAAGAGGAAGGTGCAGAGGGAGGAGGGGGTGTCAGCTGTGTGTGTGAGAAAGACAGAATGAAATGCAGACAGGGAGAAGTGTGTGTGTGTGTGTGTGTGTGTGTGTGTGTGTTTGGGTGTTGAACACACTAACTCCAGTCTTGGAGCGGCCCTGGTGCTCTTATGCTAATGTTGTTTCTATCATAGGTTGGAGGACAGGTGCTACTTTTTATCCACAGCTTGGCATAGAAGAAGAAAAAGACTCTCACTCTCTTCTTCTCTTGTGCCTATCCCTAAAATACCTCTCGACCTTTCCCCCACATGTCCAATAATAATCTCGGGAAAGTTTTCTCAAACACATGGGTGCGTACGCACAGACGACAGACAGGGTACTCTCACTCTCTCTTGATGCCGTCTCCATCCCCCTAAAAACACCCCCCCACACCCCCGTGCTATCTCCTCTTCTCTACGTAGCACCACAGATGCCCATGTTGCCCTGCAACAGCTGTCTCACCATGTGCCCTACCAAGTGTTGCCACCCAATGGAGGGGAGAGGAAGTGAGGAGGAGGGAGGATTTGGGTGGGGAGGGGAGGGAGGGTGCTGAATTTGGATGGGAGGGACAGGGTCATGAATATTAATATTTTTGTGTCCTTTTTAGAAAAGGAGCTGTTGTGGTGAATATGGCAACGTATCTTGCTTTGTCTTGATTATCAATGTATAATCATCATTTTCACCGCATCCTCACTCACTCAGTGTTTCTGTCTCTATCTTCCTATCTCTGTCTCTCTCTCTCATTTCTCATTTGGTTCTGGATTTGGTGGAGGTGATGGCCAGCGCCCATGTCCCCCCCCCCCACCCCCTCACCCCACCCCCAGCCCCCCGTCACAGGAGAGCGGAGAAGGAGGGAACGCCAATCGGAGGGCGCCCGCTTATTGGTGCAGCAGGTTAACGACACCTTGGGTGACCAATAGCCAGAAGAGGGATGCATAGTAACAGCGGGGCATGGAGAGAGGGTATTTTCAAATGCAAACACTGGTCCAACAAGTCAGGTGCAGGATCCAGACTCGATCCAGTGACAGAACAAAATGGAGGGCAGGCATGGTATGCCGCCATTTTGGGGAAAATATTTTGAGTATGCATGCCATGTCTCCTAATTAAGTAGAATAAACATTTCGGACTGCAGTGCAAAAGCTGATGCACCAAAATGACCCCGAGCATTAGTGTCTGTTTGCTAAAAATTCTCAATAGCACTCAGTTAATGAATAATGAACTGTATATTTGTGGCTTTTGAGAATACAAAGTGATTCAAAGGTGCCACAGTCACTACTAAGCCACTTTAAACACTCTGCAAATTACCAAAGATTTATTTACAGACAGACATCTGTGCTCACAGAGAAATAAAGCCGTACCTGTGACTTTCAATTTTCATTTGAAATTGGTAAAGTAAAGCAATGAGGCTTAAAGATGCCAGGACAGATGGATCCGGGTGTAGAGACCCATCTTCCCCTGTGGTCTTCCTCCATGCTAAATGAATGTAGTTGAGAGCTTAAGATACCCAATAAAAGAAAAACTAATAAAAAAGTGTAGGAAAAAAGTATGAGAGGAGTTGTGAGCAAGTGTGGCACAGCACCCTCCTTGTGTATTTGTTCATTTAATTTTGAAGGGATGAAAGCAGACAGGCATAAAGAGGGGCAGACGTAGAGAGATCACAGCGTCGTGTACCGTATTGGTGGGTAGTGTGCCACACAGTCTGCCTCCTAAAGCAATAAATCTGAAACAGCATAATAGATAAACGCAATTCAGAACACAAAATACCCTGCGAGGGAAAACTAATAAAAAACCGAGTGATTAAGTGGAATCAGAGCTCTTAGGCAGTATCTGGAGATGGGGGCTGTCGCCATACAAAGACCAGAGCGGGCCAACACAACAGATGAGAGAGCATAGGGACGGGGGGCCGAGAAAACGAGGGCTAAAAGCAGAGGGAACGAGAGACAGATGATGGAGGCGAGGAAAGGAGAGATGGAGGAGAGAGAGAGAGAGAGAGAGAGAAAGTGAGGGATGGATGGGGCAGCAGATCAGAGGGAGCCTCTAGTGTGTCTTGCTCTCCCTTTAAAGAAGAGCCAGGAAAACAGATTAGGAGTCCTCTTTTCTCCTGGGGGAGCACGCACACACACACACACACACACACACACACATATAAACGCACACACACACACACACACAGCCTCCATTCAGCCGCCCTCCTCCTCCTCCTCTTCACACAAACATAAAAACTAACTAATTCTAACTTTTACACTGCTCCCGCACTGACCTGCCCAGCCCAGAACAAATCCACTCGGAGCTGAGGCCGTCCCAGCTCACAGGATGGGTGGAGACACGGAGGCACAATGACAGCCAGTGTGTGCTGTCGGTTCAGGTGACCTCACGTCAGGTCACGTTTGCTAACTGTTTATGACACAAAGAGGAGTGATGTGAGGGAGTATCTGCCTGCTTCATTTACACAGATACAGGCGGGAGTGTGTCATTGTGTCCTTGATAGGAGGTCGTTTAGTCCTGTTTAAACAGCATTACATTATAATAATAATAACGATAATAATAATTATGATGATAGGGTTGCAACTAACAATTCTTTTTATTGTCAATTAATGTGACCACTATTTCCTCTGAAATGTCAAAAAATTGAAAAAAATGAGCATCAAAATTTCTCAGAAGCCAATATAATGTCTTCAAATATATTTTAAAGATATTTCATTTTATTATTAAGAGACAAACTCTCACACTGGAGAAGACGGAAGCAGCAAATGTTTTCACTTGAAAAATGATTTTAACAATTAATCAGTTATAAAAATAGTTATAAAAAATCCAAAAAATGTATGTCAGTTCATCTCTAAATAATAATAATATAGTTGTTAGTGATTCATGTTTTTTTCTGATACAAAATATCTGATTTTGAAAACTGCACTCATGCTTTATCAGTTTAACAGTGTGTGTGTGTGTGTGTGTGTGTGTGTGTGTGTGTGTGTGTGTGTGTGTGTGTGTGTGTGTGTGTGTGTGTGTGTGTGTGTGTGTGTTATCAAACCTGAGCCCAATGTTAGCCATTGATAAACCACCATCTGAAACACAAAGACAGTGTAATAGTGACGCATTACACGCTCACCACAGTGTAAATTCTCAGAAAGGTGAGGTCTCTCTTCAGATAGACAAACGGCTCATCGCACTCCTCACCTCAACCAGCTCTCACTGCCAAACGTCCGGCTGTGTGCAGTTAAATGTGTAGACAAATTTTAAGTAAAATTAGCAGTAAAATCATGGTGAAAACACTGTATCACAAGTAAAAATGTACTTAAAGTATCAAAAGCAGAGCTACTCATTAAGCAGCAGAAAGGCCTCTATCAGTGTTATATTAATACATATTATACTAATGGATTATTATTACAGATGCATTCACACATAAAGAGGATTTTAATGTCACAGCTGGTGGAAGCAGAGCTCATTTTAACTACTTTATATACTGTTGGGTTATTTAATCTAAAACAGTGCATCATATTTTATAAGATGATCATAAGTTTTGCATCAATTCATAAAATAATGCACGACTATAGCTGTCAAATGAATGTAGTGGAGTGTAAATATGAAGTAGAAATAAGATGGAAATACTCAAGTAAGTGTTTGGAGAGCAGCACTTGACTAGGATGTGTGCAAATGAATAGTGAATTGTGTGAATTAATTTTTTTCTTACATTTTCAGACAAATAATTTACAAAATACATTGAATTTATATAAAGGAAACTTAACATTTTCTTCTTCTTCCATTCAGCATGTTTTTGAGCCTCTCATTTATAATCATTTCCTTTTTGAAATAATGCATTTATCAGAGCATGTGTGTGTGTGTGTGTGTGTATGTGGGGCAATAAGGCTTATAAGGTTCATCTCTCGGACCATCTTCTGTCTCTCTCTGCTGTCAACTGCTGAATAAAATGCCAACAAATATCAATCTAAAAAAAAACAACTTTTACTCACATCCTTTTTTTTTTTGGCTTCAGCAGATGATTTCAGCATCACTCGGGGTAATTTTAGAAGCTGTTTGATAAACTGAAACATTTATAAGACCTATACTGTATTATTATTCACGCCTGCAGTATGTGAGAAGTCTCCTTGAGGAAACTGCGGCTGCTTCAGAATGTTTAGGTTAAAAAGTCTCCATGACTCTGTAGTGGGAATGTGCTCGGCTGGCAGCGGCAATGTGAAAATACTCCACCCTCCATCCCATTCTCCTGTGCCAGGGCCGGGCATTCCTCACCCTCCAAAGGCCGGTTAGTGCCCACTCTTTTTCTCTTTCTTTCTGTCTGTGTTGCACACAAACACACAGAGACTTACTCTTTTTTTTGTCCCTATGCAACTACTCCAAACTATTTCCTCCCTTCCCTCCTTCCTTCCTTCCTTCCTTCCATCATTCATTCCTTCCTTCATTCATTGCCACATACATTTCTTAATTTCTTCCTTGCAGCCATCTCCACTCCCTTCTTTCCTTGCATCTTTTTTTTTTCTCCCCCTTTCACAACCCTCCATCTCCATCGCTCTGTCTCTCTCTCCCTCTCTCTCTCAGCTGCTCTCTCATTTGGGTTTATTTGCATGGCAGAGCGTAAAGGATGCACACAGTGTGAGCAGGGCCAGCAGAGCCCTCCTGTGTCCATCCAGGCCAGGGCTGAGATTTGTAATGCTAGACAACACTCGGCAATGCTGGGATAAAACCTCGGCTCACCGCAGACAAAAAGAGCCTTGTTTTTTCCTCCTTTCCGCCTCTTATTGCACTTCTCGCATGGAGACGCAGAATTCTCAAGGACATTTCTTCCAGCCGGGGAGAGGAATGAAGATTGTAGACAGGAAAAATAGTACCATCGGAGTTTGATATATGGTTCTGGTGTAGAGTATATTTTGTATAAGGCCAAGCAAGGATTGAAGTTTCCCCTTCACTTCAGTGCAGCAGAGGGCAGTGAGAGCAGGCTGGGAGTAGATGTCAGCAGTGCTGCAGCCAGGAGTCAGTGTGAGGTGCTTTAATGGGGACTGAGGCCTTTGCTTTTTTTTTATTTGTGTTGTGTGTCTACTTCTGTAAATAAAGGCTGCTGCTGGCACTGTTATGAATCTAACATTTGGCTGATCAGTCAGGAATATAGTTACTCCGTACTCTTCCATGCTCAGTTCTTTTTTACATCTGTTCGTCACTTCGTAGCTGCTGTTTGTGACTTTTCTAATTGATAGTTTGTGTGATCTTAAAGGCCACGTGTCTTCGTACATCTGCAAATAGAATATTCACATTTTGTAAAAAAAAAAAAAAAAAAAAGAACTGTTAGCTATCATTTTTGCACTGCTTTCTCCTGGTTTTTTTTTAGATGGCAGTCAGATGTAGTAACTGTTTCACCCAGGTTTTTTTTTAGCTCTTCTTTTGTTATTTTGTCCTTGCTTCACCCTGACTTATATTGCTTCAGTTCACTGTCACCACCGTCTTTTGTAATGATAAATTATTTCATTTTAGATACAAATCATACTGTTGAGATTTTGGTTTTAGGACCGAGAAGGGAACAACCTTTCAATTTTGTGTTGATTCTTACTCCATATTCAGGGGCTTAACCGATCAGTTTGATTGATTTCTGAGTTGCTGAGAAGCCAGATTGTTCCCTGCAGCAAGTTAAAAACGACCTTATATTGTTATCTTTATTATACATCATAATATTCAATATTGATTAAATATGTACCTGTTGATTGTTAACTCTGCAATCTTACAAACTCTTTTTTTTCAGGCCTGTACCTTGTTCCTCTGTTCCTCTAAACTCATAAACAAGCTGTCGATGCCAAGTCTTTCTTTGATAAGTGAATATTTTATCTGCTGCACTTTACCTCAATACCATCCAGAAAGCACTGCCTCTTCTCTGATAATTAGTCTCAACAAGTCAATCATGGTCTGGAGTTATTTTCCAGCTTTGTAATTTTCAGGAGGAGGAAAAAAAAAAAAAAAACTTCTCCTCTGATTCATTTTGGGGTTTTACAGACAAGCGTTTAGGACTTAGAAAAAGTCCCTCCATGTTGTCTGAACTTTGCCTGCCTGATCCCACAACGTGCCCTTCTCTTCTCACAGTGAGGTTTAGGGAACTTATTGCCCACATAATGCTGGGTCTTAAAACAGCGTGGTATCAGAGCCATTGTGGTCTGGGGTAATGGCTGGTTTAGGGGGCTGCGGTGAGACTCGCTGCTCAGGGCTTTCATTAACCCAAAGCTCAGCCTAATTGACGCTTATAGGTTGCCTTACATGATTAGAGCCAATACAGGCCAACACGTTTCCTACACTTTGTTTTTCTGCTTTTGGAACATATCAATATGGTATTTTGGAGTTTTTGTTTTTAGTTGAACATTTTATATTTTCTTCCAAAAGGAATAAAACATATCAACTTTCCAGTGACTCCTTTTTTTATTTTGCTTTAATGATATGAATCAAGAGCTTATGACAAAATAATTGGGAGTTTTTTTATTATTATTATCATTATTATTATTGTGTTCTGTGTCGCCACAAAACACAACATACAGTTGGTTGTGATGTTTTTTGGGGAGAGATCATGTAAAAATGAGACCAGCAGACCTCATTATTTTCATCCACAATCATTTTTAAGAAAAACATGAGAATTGTTGCCTAATTGAAACGAGGTCAACTGCTCAGCATATGGTGCATTAGCATCAGGACGATGCAGTATAAATTATTATCTGAGACACATTAATAGACAAATGCAAGTGTTTGTCCTCAATTTGACATTAATGATTCAGTGTGCAGATTTCCAATAAACTAACTGGATTCTTTTTCTATTTATTCTTTTCTTTTTTTTGCGAAAGTTCGTCCAGTTTTTACCGTTTTTACAGTTTTTACAGTTGAAACCTGTTTGATCAAGTTTTTGGTCCAAACTTTAATGACTGTTGCAGCTGCACGAGACACATACAGACAGATGATGTTTGATTGTGTGTTAAATTGTTATTTTAATGGTCAAACACCTTCAGTCCAGCTGTAATTCTGTTTTGAATGAGATTATTTCTTGTGATGAATTGAACTTATTAATGAACTCAACCTGATAAAAGTGCGTTTTTTTAATAATTGCGTGTGTTTAAATTTCAGAATAATTTCACCACAGATGTCTTCTGCAGGTCAACGCGCCAATAAAACACTGAACAACAATTCTTCATTCGTGCAGCTTTTAGATTTAATATGATGGAAAATTCATAAAAAAATAAGTTTTCTTGAAAAAGTTTCGCATTTCACCTTAATGTTCATCAAATGAAACACCTTCCTGCTGCTCATCTATTAACACGCTGCAAACACAGCTGCGGATTTTGCTCGATTTTATTTTCATTTCTTTTAGAAAGACTGTTTTTTTTACCTGAAGCTCGTAAAGAAATGAAAGAGTCCTGCCGGGGCCTGCTGCAACTCTCACACCACTGATAGTCGTGCTGAGCGAACAGTGAGGTCGAACTGCACAACATGTTCTTTGTAGATTAATTAAGAGTTTAGAGGAAAAAAAAAATCGTGTCGTGGGATTATTTGGGTTTAGAGGCACACTTTGGTGTTTTTCCAATCAACTCCAAACAGGCCGCCGGGCATGAACGAGCTTCCCAGTCATCAGCATCTGGAAAAAGACAGCAGAGTTAATAATCCCATCAAAAATCACAAAGCAAATATTTAAGAAGGTCAAATATATATATACATATAAATATAATGAGAAAATGATACAGCCGCTCGAGGCTGATACGTCATTCAACCAATACATCATCACACCGTGTAGAATTATGAATTAGGCGGCATTTCATCGCATTATTATTATTATTATTAATGTTATTCTTATTATTATTGTAGTTGTTATTATTATTGTTGTTGTTATTGTTGTTATTATTGTTGTTGTTGTTGCTGTTGTTGTTGTTATTATCGGTGTTTTTGATGATGATGCTGTTGTTATTTTTTGTTTATTGATATTGATTTGAATCCATGTTCAGGCCTTTTCATGACTGTAATAACCTGCAGACACCGTGAACTGTCTCCACAGCGACCTGTTTATGATTTCATTTACACAGAAATTCTTACAATTTTTCGTCTTGAAAATTATTATATCAATATTTTTAAGAATGAAAAGCAAAAATCACATTTTTAATTTTTTTTTTTTTTTTTTTTTTTGCAAAATGTCACAAAAATAGACAATCATGCACATACATATATGGCCTTTTTTCACATTTTTCCCACGATAATGAAATTGATTGATTGATAAAAATTTGAAAATACGAATTTTGATGATCGAAATCTGAGAATAAAATCTCTGAGTTTACCGCCAAAACTGACCAATGAGTGTTAATGAGTCGAGGTGACTTGTTGACTTCAGTCATCAGTCTAAACAGCAGAATGATTTTCATGCAGGAAGTTTGTGTTTATCTAAATGTTAAATAACATTAAAACAACGACTCCAACATAAACGATGAATGATGTCTGTGTGCTGTTGAGTGAAATGATTCATTGCGGCCTCCGTTACCTCAAAAGCTTCAACAACGCCAGAAAAAAAACCCACCACGTCAGCCACCACAGAAACCACTGTCGACTTACAAAGAATAATCCAAATTAGGCTGAAACAAACACTAAAACCGCAAATTCAATTACAGATGAATTATTGATGTGGCCAAATGTGTGGGGAGGTCAACTTTTAATTATTGATAAGCCGTCATGTTGGAGGAATTTGTCATTAGACGTCTGATTTCAAACAGGACGGATAACGACACACGCACGACTGAGAACAGAGAGAGAGACTCAGAGCTGCTTGATCCAGACAATAAGAATCAGCAGGAATATATTCACATTTACTAACAATAAAAAGAGTTATTATTAAAACTGAGCGTTGATTATTTTCTATAGCAAAGCCTGAAATTTGAAAATTCCTGTTTTTCTGAGAGCAGCTTTAATTTCCATTCAAATCAGTGAATAATAAGACAAGAAAGGATTTAAAAAAACTGCTTTTTACTTCTTTTAATTTGACAAGTTTTATATCCACACCAAGTTTTAAAGATCTCGTGTTTTCCTGTTTATTTTGATGAAGGCCACGTGGTGCCCTTCTGGCCAACATTGGATCCAGTTTTTAAAATATTAAAATGAATAAACTCTCTGAACGTCACAGCAGCACATTTACAGATCACTTAGTTCAATCTGAAACTCCTCTGACGTCCTGAACTTCTCTTTGGCCTTTTTTTTCCTGAAATAATCAGTGAGCATGTCCACATGTGTTTTACTCTTGTCTCTCTGGTGTCTTGGACGGATCCGTTGGTCCTGGCTGCTGTTGAGTCCCCCCCGAACTAAAAGCACTTTCTTTACTGAATAAAGCCTTTTTGTGTTCTGGAGTTATTTCCCTAATGTCAGATCTTTTATGGCTTACATTATCTCTGCGCTCTATAAAAATCTCAGTCACATTTAATCCTGTTGCTTCACTGCGTCATTCTGTTGGGACGACAGTAAATCTGCGTTAGTGAGGTGTTTTTTAAAGTTAAAGCTTACAAAATGCCATCGCTGCCATCACAACTGCCATGATTATGATTTACAATATGAACAGAATAATCAACCTGCTGCGTTTGTCATAATCCTAACAATCCAAACATATGGAAAGTCCTTCAAAAACCATGTGAAGCTGCTCACATCCACTAAATGTTTGTTGATATTTTGGTCACTTCGATCAGCTGCATGGAAACTGAGAGATTACTTGTTCTAAGTGACTCCTTTAAATGAAACTCATGACCTTTTTGTTGCTCGAGCTCGGCTCCAGGTTTTGACATTTAAAAAAAACGACCTAAATCAAACTCGGGAGCAGCTCGGCTCGGACCCAGCCGTGCTCACACAGCAGCCGCTCTCAAACCTACAATACATGCAGGCGGTAGGTAGGAGCCAGTGCAGCCTCTAATCCCCGCCGTCCGTGATTTAGCCCCTGGTCCTCCTAATGCTCCTAAAGCCCCAGCTGCTCCCCTGGCCGCTCCGCTCTCTCCGCGACAGACTGCACACCGCTCGCTTTATTAATAATTCACCTAATAATTCACCAGTTCGACGCTCGCTGCCGGCTGAAGCACCGGCCCCCACCTTCACTGTAAACAACTGCCCTAATTCCCCGTCTATTATTTTCTTGTGCGTGTGTGTGTGTGTGTGTGTGTGAACAGTGCGCACGCTGGTGAGGTGAGCTATTTAGTGGCTGATATTTTTGGGGAGGGAAGTGTAGGGTATCTGTCGTCGCTACCGGAGCGCATGAAGAGCTTCCATTTTACGCACCGAGCCGTCCAGAGCCCCGCTGAAACCCGGACCGACTACGTGTCGCTGTGCAGGCATTCTGCTGTCGGCGAGGCTACAGCGATCTGAAGAAGCACAACGCGAGCTGCTCTTTCATCTCGTCAGCTTTGAGGAGGAGGCGGCGAGGGACCAGGGGTGTCCCCCCGTTTGTGTGTAACCGTGTGTGTGTGTGTGTGTGTTTGTGCGTCTGTATGTGTGTGTAGAACAAGCGAGAGGAGAGAGAGAGAGAGAGAGAGCGAGAGAGAGAGAGAGAGAGAGAGAGAGAGAGAGAGAGATACGAGGGTAAAACAGATCGGACGCGCGGCGCAGGAGACAGCCGCTTTTGGACACGTTTTGGAGACAGAAGCTGCCAGACTGCGAAGGCTACACACGGAAAAAAAATAATATAAACAAAACTTACTTTGCATCACCTCTCCCGTCCATTAATTTTTTTAAAAATCGTGTTATTGATATTATTTCGCGGGAGTTTTTAAGCGTCTCCCAATCTGCTGGACAAGTTTGGCGGCTGAAGGACGCACCTCGGGACTTTGACGCAGACGTCTCCCTGACTTCTGGCTGCTGGACATGGGCTCATCTGAGGCCAAACAGCGGTAAACGGAGGGCTCGGCGCTGCTGTCCTCTTTTCCTCCTATCTCTTGCAGAGTGGACCCACTTTTGAAAGAGCGTGTTTTTTTCTATCTGGGCCTAAGGCTGACTTGTTTAAAGGTCCTTTTTTTTGCTTCCGGCAACAGCGAAGAGACCAAGTCTTCCTCTCTCAGCCCTCACTCCCTCTCTCACTTTTTTGGAAGCTGAACTTTTAAAGGAAAATGGGGCATTGAGAGGGTTGGCAGATCTCCCCGCGCTATAATGGTACGTGCTGTGTAACTCAATAGTTCCCCTCTGTTGGGTCTATAGGGTGAAGTATTGGACTGGGACTAAACTAAACATTGCGTGTGTTGAACTGCATCCCTGCGGTTGCCTTTTAGCCTTTTAGCCTTTTAGCCTTTTAGCCTTTTTCGTGTCTTTGTAAGAAGATCAACACTTTGTTGGATGCAGGCAGGAGTGTGTGTGTGTGAGGCCACAGATGATGATGATGATGATGCGCAACACACCTGTGTGCGTGTGTGTGTGTGTGAGAGAGAGAGAGAGAGAGAATATGTGTGTGTGTGTGTGTGTGTGTGTGTGTGTGTGTGTGTGTGTGTGTGTGTGTGTGTGTGTGTGTGTGTGTGTGTGTGTGTGAAGTGTAAAAGTAATCACCTTACCTGCCAAATTTGATAGTTAAAAAGCGACAAAACTCACTTTGATTTGATTTGGAAAAAACTACAAATATGCTGATTGTCCCATATTTCTTGCACACTAACAATACATTAGCAATGCAGCTTTATATTTTTTCATATTTTCCAAATGTTAAGATGCATTGCATTTACTGCATTTCTTTGTTATCCCTAAACCGTAAACAAAGACCTAATAACACTGAAACATTTATATCTGCAATATATCAAAATGATCACTTTGCTACTTTGCGTGAAATGAGCCTTACTGATGAGTTAACAACGTGCAGGCTGATGTGTTTGCAGAGGCGTTTGAGTGGCCCTGCAGACATACAAAGTGGGGGCTGATGCTCCTGCGCTGCTCAGATCAAACAGAATAAAACACACACACATGCAAGCGCAGTCTGATGGTTGCTGGAGAGGAGATCTGAAAGGCCAGCATATAGGGACAGAGTGTGTGGGCGGTATTTATTATTATCATCATTATTATCATGATATGAAAGCATCCTTTAAGTCAGCGTGGCGCAGGGCTGCTGCGCCGTCCTCCTCCACCTTGCACCCGGACTGTGTCTTTTCTGTCTGAGGCGGCTGCTGTTTTTTTTTTTTTTTTTTATCAATGGGCACTTCATTTGCGTAGTTGATGACACTTTATAGCGACTACAAGGGGGTGGGGAGGTGAGGTGACACAGACCGTGTTTGTGCTCCCAGAACAAGTGCTGAGAGTGCTTCTAGAGAAAGCAGCATGAATAAAAAGCACCTAATATGTAAAATCTACCCGAAAATCAAGAGGATGATAATTTATCTCTCTAAATCCTGCAGCAATATGAGACATAAATAATATATTTTAATGTCGTCTACTTTCAAATGTTTTAGATTTGAATACAGAAAACCAGCTTCTTTTATTGTTTTTTACATGGAAACATCAACCTTAAATGATCTCGATCATCCTTCAAGTTCAAGCTTTTGCATTATTTACTAAAATTGTGAGCTACATTATTGATCTTTTATTATGATGAACTCAGGAGATTACAGAGGAATGTGTTCATGATGTGTCTGCATTTCGTGTGTTAAACAGCTCACAGAGTGGATTTGTTGAATGTTTGGTTTCATCCAAAGAGACCTAATAAAATATTTCTCCAGTAACACAGAAATAAAACACAGAGGCAAACAATACATCCAGAAATACTGAAACATAGAAGATATTTCTTTTGAAATAATAATGTAAGTCTTTACATGCAGCTGGACTTCATATATTAAACATGTTGGCCCATAGAAATAAAATATAATACTTTATATAGACTGAAACACTGTCTGGATGTCATTTGGAAATGGAAACGTCTTTTTCTCACCAATAAAAACAATAAATACACAATAAAAAAAATAATAAACACAACACAAATCACAAATCATCAATAATACAGCAAAGTATGTGCAAAACAATTTACTGTATGTGTTTGAATTCTCGCAGCATACATGAATATTTTTGTGCTGGTTATTCATTGTATCGATTACAAATGGTGTAAAGGATCCTCTCTATGTCTTTTTGTTTGCCAGAGGTGCTCTGAAGCATTATCCAGAAAGACATTATCTCCAATTCAGAGAGGAAGAGATGTTCAGTGTCATCTCTTTTATTCAGCATTATTACACTGAGCATCTCTGACATTTATTGTCACCAACCAGCTTTACAGGAGCAATTTGATTCCTGTGCCCAACATGACACATTGTGTGCACACTCTCAAGAAGTGAATGCATTTTTTAATTTGTTTTTTTTTTTATCAATACCAGTGTTACATAACTATACTATGGGGTCACCTGCCAAAAATGTTTGTTGGCTACAGCTGCTGTGACACCCTGTCATACCTGCACACCAACGCAGAAAAGGCCTCGAGCGGCTCAAAATGTTAAATTGCAGGCCACGTTGTAATTTGTGATGTCTGCTGTCCAATTATCTGTCTATATTTCTTAAGGTAAACGCACCATTAGACAATAGTTCATAATTGGCAGTGATATTACAATCCTCATTTAGTTTTGATTGTGGGTCTATAATTTCACAGTTGGTTGCATTGCGGTTGTTGTTGAGAAAACCTGCCAAACACTGAACCTGTCAGTCAAATCAAAGCCAAGACTGTTATTGGTGCCAAGCTGGGAGGTAGGCGTGAACCTTCCTGTATTATTAAATACATTTTTAGAGTGTCATTTTGGTGAAGTTGAAAGTGGGCGAGACATTTGAAATGAGCTCAGCACGCTGTCTTATTGAGTCGTACTGAGTGTGTGTATATGTGTGTGTGTGTGTGTGTGTGTGTGTTTTGAAATGAAACTCTATGCTTCCTGGTCTTTGTGGTAAACTCTGCTGTATTAGAACCATAACCACAAGAAAATCTCCCCATGGATCAGTCCTTGTGTGACACAAAGGGCTGATTGTACCAGCTCAAACCTCATTGTTAAACGCACTTAGCCGGTGTGGCTAGGCCTTAACTGAGTGTGGTTAGGCCATTAAAAAAAGCTTATATACAAGGATCCATGGAGAAAAAGGAGTGCCAGTGGCGTTGGGTTACCTATAGTGGATGGTGCGAGCGATGTGGCAGCAAAATGTTGCAGCCTGGAAAGTTCAGTGTTACAATTGGCATAGTATTATCTAAAGGCCACAGTCCATAGCCTAGCCTGTCGAGCAAGATCACTAGTTGACAGGCGAGGCGCCAAGCTGAGTGAATCTTGGGGTGTGTCACAATGTGTGTTCTGTTCAAACTTGTTTCACGGTAACAGTTTTGGTGAAGGGATGTATTTTTTTGTTTTTAGAGCTATTGTTAGGGCTGCTGTAGTTCAACATCTATCCATCTATTAGTCAGGCATTCAGTAGTTTCACCTCACCCATTTGCATTTAAGCACTTTCGATTTTCACCACACACACGCACGCACACATAAACAGACGGTTGAGTTTCCAACATAAGTCAATGCTTTTTGCTTAAGTCATGTGAAATTATTTTATACTCTTGCCTCCTGCAGTCAGGCCTCCTTAACGGAAACTGTTCTCGCTGTATGCCTCATGATTTATCCAGATTCCCACCGTTTACTATTGTGTAAAACACAACTGCACAATTAAGCCAAATGCAATCTTCAGCACTGCATCTTGGCTGTACTTCTGACCCAACAAAACCTTCAGGACCCACAAGTGGAGTGAAATAATTAGCCCCACTCTGCTCAGCCATCCATCTATCCTTCTTTTTTTAATGCAGCCCCTCGGTTTCTCATCTTCTTTCTTATTCTCCCTGTTTTTCCCCCTCACCACCCCCCCCTGAGATGGCTGTGTGAAAAATCATATTTTTCCAACATTTCTCCCCGAGGTAGCTTTGGCAGGGACTCACACGGCGGCCATTTCTGCCTTTCATACACCCCTCACACACCGTGGAACAGATCGCCAGTGCGGCCCGGCGTCTTTGAAGTGGTTGCCATCTCATGCAGGTTGGCTGGACTCTCTTCTCTTTCTCTCTCCCCATCCCCATCCCCCCTCCCCCCCCCCTCCATTTTTATCCTGTGCCTTAAACTTGGCAGTGTTATTCTCAGCCACCAAATCATGATTATAAAAACGCGTTTAAGACACAATGGTGGTGATAATAATTATGGTTTTTAAAGATGGACTGACAGCGCTGATAGTGCTTGTGCAGCAGCCAGAATAAATGGTTTCTGGAAAGGAGGAGAGGGCTGCACCAGGTGTGTGAGCAGTGTAAGTTTTTTTTGTGTGTGCAAGTGATGAATAGCGTGTAAATGTGTGTGTGTGTGTGTGTGTGTGTGTGTGTAGCTGCAAATGTGAGATGCAGAGAGACAGAAAGATAGAGAGGAGGATCATTGATATGTTGCCATTCATGTGCTTTAAAATGGAGCCATCTGAGAACAAATTCCACCATCAGGGCCTTTCATACACAAAGCTCTGTGGAGGTGAGTGTGTGTGTGTGTGTGTGAGTACATGTGTGAGTGTGTGTGTGTGCACAAGTGTGTGAGCAGGTTTTTTGGAGATCTCACCTCCAAAGAATTTGGCCATATGGTCGTCAACACATACACCCAGAGAGAGAGAGAGAGAGAGACAGATAGAGAGTGAGCCAAGGAAGGACTGTGTGAGATAGCAAGGGAGAAAGTGAAAGAGAAGTGTCTTCTTTTGTCAGCGGAGGCAGCAGGAAACACAGTTTAAAACAGATCCTATACCCCTACCTTAGATCAGATGGCTGAGACAAAAAAAAAAAAAAATCCTCCATCGCATCCTCTGCATATTTGCGGAGTGGGAAAATCTGTCTCAATTAACACATTTGCATTGGGCGATGATGGACTCCAAATAGGTCACTGACTCAATCTCCCGCCTCCGAATCTTCCCTCTAAAATGTTAATTAAGGAGGGCTTTGAGATTTTTTCGCTCAGGGCTGGCCATATGGGCTGGGCATATGTTCTATATATATAGTACAATATATAATTCATACACTGCTGCAGGAGAGAGTGTTTGGGGGCCTGGAGTTTTTTTGGGGTTTACTACAAAGGGAGTCAGTATGTTCTGGCCTCCCCAGTGGCAGGTACAGAGCTTAGCCTATTCATTAGCTTCATGTTATTCACTGTTTCACAATGGGATTGAGGTTCATCAACACCTGTTTCTTTGGCTGACGACATAAAGTGGGCATTTAAATTCCTCTTTCTTGGTTGGTTAATATGAAATGAGAGCAAATCATCTTTTGATTTGATTTTTTATGTGTTTTGAGACACTTAGGTGAAGTGAAGAGATGGGTAATATCGGGTCTATCGGACTGAGATTTAGTGTTTATGAAGGGCTTTATGTGTATAAGGTATTCTCAAATACTCAGAATGTTCCCTCACTCGCTCCCAGTCGAACCAGTTGTCCCACTGCCATCCACCCAGACACCCCATTCACCAGCAGAATGAGGCAATGGCAGCCAATGAAAACAGCTCTTTCCCACCCGCAGCTTTTTTGGGTCCGGCTCAACCAATCAGACGAGGCTTGCTAGTGCACCTGACCCTGTTTCTGGCCAAACACAACCAATCACAGAGGCTCCAGCACACCTGATGCATTGTTGTCTGCTTGCTGGTACAGTCGGCAGGCTCGTACTGGTGTGGAGCCCCACACAGGTGCTGTGGATCCGGGCCATCATTCTGACCGGCGGCCAATCAGACGCATCGTCTCGTTATCACACACATGTGGCCTGGCAGACTCTGAGTGTTTGCATTTTGTCTTGTGTGTATATGTGTGTGTGTATATGTGTGTATATGTGTGTGTGTGTGTGTATGTGTGTGTGTGCATCTATAGAACTCTGCTACCCCTTTCCCATAATGCTTTGCTGCCTTATCAGCAGGCCTCTCTCACTCCGTTCCTGGCTTCATCCTCTTCTCGAGACTCAACAATGGGCACTGTGTTGCCCCCTTAAGGAGCTGGAGGCCTCAGCAATAAAAAGAGACTAAAAATAAAAAAAACATGTTTATGGACTAATAAAGATGATTAGAAATCGCACAATTGCAGAAAAATGGAAGGTTTGCGAGTGCAGATTATCTGTAATAAAAAGCCGAGGGGAGAGACGGGGGAGAGAGGGAGAAAGAGAGTTAGCTGTACAGACCTCTCATTGCGAAGGATATGAATAGCCTTTGTTTTCACCACAACTCAGGGCTGTGTGGTCTGCCAACGTCTGGCTCTTATTATGGGGTTTGTGTCTGTGTGTCTGCGTAAGTGGCATGCACGTGTGCGTCGGTGTGTGCCTGTGCTTGTGTGTGTGTTGCTTGTGTGCGAGGCAGAGACTACATGGGCGTAGAAAAAAATGTATATATGTGCAGGTGATTATATTATTTTCAAGAGGGTGACACTATATATGTGCATGCATTTAAAACGTTCCCACACACCAGATACACTGTTTTCTTTCTGCTCCTGTTTCGCTAAACAAATGTGGCATGGGGTCTCGGGCTGGCACAAGAGTGTGTGCACGCTTTTTTATCCGTTAAAGTTGTGAAATGAAATAGGATTTCACAGAACAGCACAGCGGCTGTGGGATTTGGGCTCCCTTCGGGTAAGTAGAGTGGGATAGGTTGATCCAATCAACGGCAGAACTGCAAGGAGAGCCCATTTCACAGCTCCGGGCCCTGCCAGAACCCTGCCTGCCTGCCTGCTTGACTTAGAATACAAATGAAGCTCCCTGAATGAACACTTACACACACATGCATGCATACACTCTGGTACTTACAGACAGTCTGGCTGGGGATGTATAGTGGAAGAGATGTTAGTAGGCGAGGTGCTTTCTATGGAGAAACGAGACCAGTGGGGGTTATAAGACTGTCCCATATTGTACAAGATTATTTTAGTGATGCTTTATCACAAAGGGGAAGCATAGAAAATAAGTGTGTAAGTGGGGTGATTTCAGGTCACAACTGGCCGCAGATATCCTTCTGAATTTTAATGAATTCTTAAAATTTTATGGCATTTTTAGCTGCATTTATTTCTTAGTACTGGCACAGCGTAGAACATTACCCCAAAAAAATCAGGTGAATACTGAAAGAAAATGAATATTCAGAATGTTTTGCTATACTCTATATGCCCCTCAAAGTAAATTTATTCTAAGTTTATTGTTCTTACTGGAGCCTCATACAAAATAACAGGTTCAAGCATCCAGTAAAACTGGTGAACACTAGAATTTCTGATGCCTCAGTGCCAAAAAAGGTTGTGATCCACTTTCTTTGAGGGCTGCTAATAATATAACAAAATAACTGTGCAACTACATTGAACAAATCCTATTTTTTGCCTCTGTAAATAACCCTTTCTTTGTTTTTTTTTTTAGGCTACTGACGCCTACCTGGTGAACGACGATCCTCCTAGAGGCCCAGGGATGCCTGAATGTTTCCTCGTGTCTGATACATACAGGGTATAAACACACACACACACACACACACACACACACACATCTTAAGCTCTCTACATCTGTTCCTGTGATGTTGATGTTCCAACATTTATTTCCTGGACACACAAACAAGCTCAGTCCATTAAGAATAATCTCTTTCTTCCTTTATAAAGATTTACAGCAGTTGAGAGAAAGAGAGGGCATTCAGAGTACAAAAGACTCATCAGTGCATGTTGCAGAATCATTTTTACGTGGTCAGACTTCAATGCCGGGGGATGTTCACTACTATATTATCTTCAGTCTTCAGATCCTGAATCAGAGGTTCTGGGGTTAATGTGTCCAGGAAATATATCCATATTTTTTAAGTGTTGAGTGTTTCCTAGCATGCCTATTTATCCCTTTCCTCCTGCATGTCATCATCACTGACATCCAGAAATCATTCATTGACTGTGCTGACGTGTGGCAACAGTGCCCTACAAAAACACAGTATTTCCTCATAATGTCAAAAAATATAAAAAATATTACTTATGCTTAGCAGTAGTTTCTGGACACGTTTTCTTCATCTGGAGAAGAAAATCTGCTGCCAGTTGAAACAAACTAAGATGCAAAACGTTACACTGAATGAACATGAGATTTTTCTGCAGGACACTCTCTGTGTTTAACATGTACTGCATGCGGTCATTGTCATATGATTGTAAAAAAAATAAACCAAAAAAAAAAAAAACAATAGATTTCTTTCAGGTTGAGGTTACAGATATCTGGTTATACTGCCCGGAAAACACTTCCTTTTGCCTGCGTGCTGCAATCTGACATGTTGCATTTACCGCTTAAATTAAAGAATGATGACATCAGACTAGAAAAATAAATCTATACATTTTCTTCCTGTCGAATACAAACACGGTAGAAAGTCAGTAATCCAAACCAGTCGGAGTAAAACGTATGAGCAGCCATTGCATACAGTCAATACATAAAAAGCAGCAGGCGTAACACATTGCTCTACTCACACACTCAGATTGCAAACAGATCCATAGAGTCTCTGGGATCCACACTGTGTATGATATGCTTGTTAGCCATAACGGCCAGTCAGCCATTTCTCTCCAACTGCATATGCCTGTATGCATTTGATTGGCGTGCACCCTCCCAGAGCACACATAAACAGCTTACTCAAACAATATTTACACTGTACGGCGTATAAACGCTACAGTTACACACATTTTCCATTCACATATTTCCCGCTTTTTGAAATGAGAGCCTCAACCACCTGTCTCACATATTTAGCATGCTAATGGCAGTATCAGTATGCTACATCACTTTCAATATTTAATGGCATAGCCACAGGCAGTGGTAAACTGCGAGTATATGGGTTGTGCCGTGTGTCAGTGGGAGACCACGACACACTAACTTTAGACACACCATATGTTTTTCTCATGTGCTTTTTGATGGTAGGCTCGGGAACTGCTAGAACACTGTGCACCTATGAGGGGCTTTCATAAGTGACGGTCAGACAGGACTGCTTGATCACAGGCAGAAAGAGAGTTTGGAAAGAAAACCTGGGCTTCTGTGTTTTGTAACTCCTGCGGTTGCTATAGTTTGTTTGTTACAGCCAAGCGCCTGTGTTGAATACTGAGATGGACGTCTCGGCCCAGACTGCAGCCAGAGACAAAGACAGCCAGTAAAGTCAGAAAGACGAAAAGGGGACAGCGTGTGTGTGTGTGTGTGTGTGTGTGTGTGATGAAGACAGCCGAGAGAGAGAGAGAGAGAGAGAACAGCAAGAGATTATAAGATAGAAAAAGAGAAAAAGGTTGCTAGAAACAACCACTGAGAAAAAGAAAAAGGGAAAGAGAGAAGGGAAAGCGAGGGAGCACACAAAGGCTTTGGGGTTTGGGCCTGTGCCGTGGTGGGGTGTGGTTTGGAAAGAGGAGAGAGTATGGGAAAGAAATAGACTACACCTCAGTATCCTTCACTTTCTTGCACTTTTTATTTCTTTTTTTTTAAGCAAATTATTTCTTTTTCTAGCTGTTGAAGACGGTGTGTCTCTTAAGACGTTTGTGACTGTGTTCATATATGTGTTAGTATGTGTCTATATACTGTACATTGTATGCATGTGTGTCTGTGGTGTGAGTGTCTAAGTATCCTACATAGGCTGAGGTCTCGTAAAGCTGCACAGCTTCATATCCCCCTGAAAAACTTGGCATTCAAGCACTGGGGTGACTTCAACCCCCAAAACCGCACCCTTGCACACACACATACACACACACACACACACATATACATGTACACATTCACACACACACATACACACACACACACGTTTTGCAAGACTCACACACTCTCAGACATATGCACATACAGAATTGTATTCACACACTTCTAAACACTCTCACAATGCTTGTGCACGCACTCTCGCTCACACACATGCACAAGGCAGGGGCTTATGTATAATTGCAGGCACTCTGCCTGCATATATGAGTTTGATTAGGCTGAGGAGCAGGGAGCGGGTGAGGATAGAGCCAAGCCTGATTAGAAACAGAGTGTATCGCTTCCATACAATAGGAGACACAATGAAACTGGTTTAGACCACTTTGTCCAAGTTCAGGTATCTTTTGTCTTGGTGTACATATACAGCACACTAGAATATGACTTGGACTTGATTAAAAAGGAGAATAAATTACAATCGTTCAGACTGGAGATTTGCAACTTGCTGTAATAACTTTGGACTTGTTCAGTAGCCTTGTTCGGCATGCCGGGAGGTCCCTAGAAATAGTGAGAATATTTGAGTGCATTTTCTGGTGTAAATATATTGTGGTGTTGGTTGTAACTCTCGAATGAGGAGCTCCTCGACCCCAAACTGCACAGCGTCTTTAGCCAAAGCGATGCTGGCAGGATCGGGCCTCAAATCCAGCTGTGACACACTGTAAAATTAATTCAACACAAATTTCGGTCCACGTTTGAGCTGATGTTTCAGCTGCATCAACAGCACACGTTTAATTTACAGTAACAAATGCTCAAGTTAAGGACATGGGGCCCCCTCCACTTAAGACACTTGAGTTGGTTTGTGTGTGCGGAGAGCTTTATGTCACCCTCCAACTGAAAGGCTGACAAAATATCACAGCAAAATCTGAGATGTAAATTTCAAGCCTCTGTTTCTGTTTTAGTCACAGTTGGGTCCGCTTCTGCATTTTGAATAAGAGCAAGGGATATGAAAGTTGAATAAGCATCATTTTTGAGGAAATTCTGCCTCTTGAAATCATCAGTTTGTTCTGAACTCATCATTAAAGCTTCTAAAGATTGATTTCATCTTAAAGTACTGTCAAAAAAATAGCATAAGAAAGATTCTATCAACATCCTAAATATGCTCATTAAATTGATTCCACAGGAGATAAAATAAAAATAACATGTTCTAGCACCAGAGGATGAAAGTCACCATTAACACACTATTGAGACACTATTGTGAGGCACAAATGTAAAGTAACTCTTTTTTAAAATTCAACTTAAGCTTATTGTTATGTTATATTGTTGCCTGTAGATAGATAGATAGATAGATAGATAGATAGATAGATAGATAGATAGATTTGTTTATGTCAATTTATAATAAGTTGAAATTCAGTAAAAACGCAACAGTATGACTTGATGCTTTTCGTGACGGGAGGAACAGAGCAACTGTTCCTTCACGAAAATGTCATTTTAATAGTGAATTTCAGACGGAGGCGCCTCGCGGGGCTGCGAGTGCAGATGGTAATATTATAGGAATATTACAGATGTTCCGTATAGGATTATTTTTCAAATATCGTAAAACACGATGAGGTGACTGAACTCACCACTGAGCACCACAGGCGCACTATAAGCCCCTGCAGGGCTGCAGGAATACTGTATGTGCCGCGATCTACTCTCTGAGGTTTTTAGCGAAGCACTGATTCTTTTTTTTTTTTTTTTATAAACAATATCTATTTTTTTTATTTTTTTTAAAGTCGGTGATAATTTCAAATATACGGTTTTGTTCGTGTCGATCTGAGAGAGAGCGGGGCGGGAGAGAGAGGGAGAGAGCTAGAGAGAAAGAGGGAGGGAGGGAGAGAGAGCAGCAAAAACTTTCCCCTAAAGTTAGTGCGGAGCTTTCACTGCGAGTGAGGCGGGGTTACAGCCTGGACTGAGCCACAGCGGCTTTGCAATGCGGCACCGCAGCGAACCTCCATCCAACTTTATTATCAACAACTCCAATTTTCATCTCTAGACACAACCATGTACTCCCCTTACTGCTTGACACAGGTATGAAAAAAATCGCCGTATTTCATGCTCCTCTTCGTTTTGCTTTTTTTTTCCCGGCGTAGTGCGCCTCCGGTTTATATGTGGTCACAGTGTTGTGCTGTCTGTCGTGCTGCTGCTTGTCATTTGTTGCGTTTTAAGGACCTTTTTTCCAGCTCTG
This sequence comes from Thunnus albacares, assembly GCF_914725855.1. NCBI lineage: Eukaryota > Metazoa > Chordata > Actinopteri > Scombriformes > Scombridae > Thunnus > Thunnus albacares. The sequence goes on along the minus strand of NC_058108.1, from coordinate 1,535,331 downwards.
CTCTCTTTTCCCCGATAGTGTTTAACCTCCCTCTCTCTCTCCCTCTCTCGCGCTCTGTCTCTCCCCCTTTCTTTTTAATGGCACTCCTCCAACGGGCTTTCTTGTGCGTCTCATTGCGCATGGTTTGGAGAGAAAATGGCGCTTCTCCCAAATCTATTTTATATAAAACCGAGGCTGGAGAAAGGGGAAGAAGGGCTCGGTGTCCTGTCAGTTGGCAACTAATTACAATCAGCCCGAGGCTTTCATCGGCTTTATCGACAAATATAATAAAGTACGGAGAGAGTTCCTGTACGGTTGCTGAGTTGTGGGACAGTTTATTTTTTATAGGAAGGTTTGTGACCCGCGGCTGTTCGCGAGCTCTGCCGGGTCTTCACCCGCGGTCTGTGTTGGGGGCTCGTGGGGTCACTGTGGACACATTCAGAACTGTTCCTCGTTTAGTTCATTCAATTTCAGCAGCTTCGTTTTCAATTAAAACCAAGTTGTTTTTTTAAATGTATCATGAAGGCGACAGAGGGGAGGGTGTGTGTATGTGTGTGAGAGTGTATATGTGTGTGTGAGTGAGTGTGTATGTGTGTGTGTGTGTGTGTGTAGAGACTGAGCTGCATGCTGCAGTTTGATTAATCAGATATTAGTTGACCTTTAAAAGCAGCAGAGATGTCATATAGATCTGAATGTTATCATTCAGCTTTATCACACCGTCTTTACATTAAAGAGAAGCTCAAATAGAGCTTTGGAGGGGTTAACACTAAAAAATCTCGCTTTATCTTGTGCGTAATTTGAAAGGCCGTTTGAGGGAATAGTTCATTTAGAAGTTGTGTTCAGGTCAATCAGTGTTATTTTTTTTGTTTTACTGGTCTTATGGTAATCCTAAAATATTAACTGTAAGTATTCAGATCACTTTTTTTCTGCGTTACTGGACAAATACAGTTTCAGTTTGGACCTATGTGGGTTGCGGGCCTTATCACGCACCTCTGACACTTTACAGAAACGTGTCAGACTGATCTTCTTTATCAGCTCAGTGACTGAAAACAGCTTTACATATTATTTAGTATTTATGTTCTTGTAAAAATCCACGTCACAAACAAACGTTTAATTCTTATACAATAAAAATGATCCAGGTTGACCTTTAAGCCGCTCTGACACAGGTGAGATAAAGGCCTCTTATTTCCTTTCTCGGTTTGTTTTGATCACAGTTTGTATATTTACTTCATGGGATGATTATGGCATGTGTCATAGTATAATTAGTTTTATCTCTGATTTAAACAAGATCATATAACAGCTCATAACAGCAAAGGTCAAGCTATAAATGACCCTTTTTTGTTTTTCTTTGCAGCGCCGCGATTTGGCAACGGCTGTTAATAAATAAATAAGTTTTAAAATCAGGATATAGTTGACAGATGCAGATATTGAGAACAGTCACTGCAGAGTTAACAAATGAGAGCTGCAGACGCGCCGAGCTGCAGCTTCAGGCCGCCGCAGCTCCGGTTCTCTCCCCTCTGCTGTTCGGCCTATATAGAAATATATATAAACATCTGAGTAAAAGTCATTTTTATGTGTCAATATTTCACCATCCAGCCTCTCTTTAATAATCGTGTTGAATATGAGCTGATTGTCTCCAGTTTTTGTCAGTAGGAAGTGTGGATTTATTTGTCTGAGGCCGAGAGCTTCCAGTATCCCGACTGTGTTGCAATATCACATAATTCAGCCTTGAAATGTAGTTATTAAGCTTGTGCACTATAGTTTCATGCACTCATTTACACCGTGAACAGTTTTTTTGCACTATAAAGTCACTTCTTTTTCATTTCGGCCTGTGCGTAAAATGTTTCAGTGATGCAGGGAGGTCACGGCCTGCCGCCCTCTTCTCCTTTTTACTCAGCAACACTGTTTTGCGTTACTATAAGTCGATATAATATATAGGTTTTTTTTTTACTAAATCTATTTGAGGTCGTATAAGAGTTGTATGCCATATGGGATAAAGCAGAGGAATTGTAATCATTCCTTTCCTTAAACAGAACAGTCTGTCGTTTGACGAGCTCCGTGGAAAACATGTGGATTCCTTCTCGGTGTTATTTCAGGCCTTCTAACCAGACTTCACTGTTTTCTCTGAGTCGTCACAAACAAAGAGGACAGCACTGCTGACAGCAAAATGTATGTTTCGTCACTTCATACATCATATTTTTTTATTACTGTACCAAAGTTTGTTGGGTTTTTTTTTTTTTTTTTTTTTTAAAGAAAGAAAAACCAGCCTGCGTCAGAATTAATTACAGCAGTTAAAACGTTTCTATCCTTTTATTATCTCTTGACCTTTGTGGCGTCTGTGAGTTTTGAACAGTGAGGCAGACATTTTCTAATCAATAGTCTATTTGATCCGTAAAATAAGTCCAACAGCCCTACTGCATATTTAGCACAGATAATTTTCCAAGCCTGGTGGTATGAGGCAGAGGTCCGCATCGAGTTTCCTCTTTCTTTCCATTAATTAAAATTAATTGGCAGTAGATCCTCTCACACGAGCGCCGCATGGACGCGTGCAGCCCGTATGCGATACATATTGATCTGCTTAGGCTGCTGTTATTACGACTCCTGGCCCTGCTGAGAGATATCAAGCAGTGCGGATGTGTTTGCATTCTCCCATATCTCCTTGAGAACCTGTGTTTGTATTTGGAGGATTTTAACACCAATCAGAAATGAACCAGAAAAAACGTCCGTGCATCCTGTTGGCGGGCAGAATTGACACTTCTCTGTTCACACCTGTAATTTAAACTTCACTTGAATTTCGCTTTAATCGCCTGTTTTTAATGATCTGTGGTTTGATGCTGCGTACGGATAGTTTGCTGTTTCTTTGTGTGTGTGTGTGTGTGTGTGTGTGTGTGTGTGTATCCACATCCATGCACACATGGATGAATTATAAGCTACTGACATGTACTGTCTGCTGTTGTCCTCCTGTGACTACATTAAGATTTGTTCTTCGATCTAAGTTGTGTAAATAATTCACAAATCACACACACACAAAAAAAAACATGCATAACTGGTGTAAACAGTCTACAATGTATTATTAATGCTGATAAAAGCTTTGCTGGAATGGCCTGGTAGGTAACGGACCAGATCAGCCAAAAGTGTGCACACGCAATTTGCCAAACAGTACCGGGAGTTTTTTTTTTTTTTTTTTTTTTTTTACGGGCTACGTGTCATTGTTTCACATCCCTGTGACGGAAATGCATTAGCATAAAGTTTTAATGTCGTATGAAGGTCGCGGAGGCGTCGTTAATTAAAACTTTTGTGTGCTGCGTTTTTTTGAAATCAATTATTTCAGACTCCAGTTAAGTCCCGCTTATCCAAACGAGATGTGGGCTGTGCGTACTGTACTGTATACTACAGCGCGCCTCACAAACTCTGCCAACTTCTGAGGCTTTGCTGCAAACTGATGAGATGCCTGACACTGTGCGGGAGATTGTTTAACTATTACCCGCACAGTTCACACGCAAAAAACTTTTATTTGGTCGCTCGATTCTCGCTTGTGAACGCTTCATGTCCAATTATTTGCAGTTCTAAAGTGTGTGTGTGTTTTTTTTTCTTCTTTATTTATTTATTTTTTTTTTAGATTTTGGAGATCAAATAAGTCCTTGAAATTCATTCAGCCGTGCAGACTGGCAAAGTGCTTGAAAGCATGCAGTGAAAGCTATACATACTGTAGCCATGCCATACAGCCATAGCAACCAGAAAAAAAAGTTGAGATTTTGTAGTTAGTATCTTTGGTGTTGGAGATGAAGGCACCTATCATCTCAACAAAAGAGTGTTTGTGAATCAGTGCATATGGAGAAGCAGAAAGTCTGTGTTGCAATATGTGTGGAGCCCACGCAAGCAGTTCGCCTACATTGTCCTCTTCTAAATGAATCTTTTCATCTCTCTTTTAGCCCAGTTTTATTTCATTTTGTCTTCCTGTTTTCACATAGAAGTCACTTAAGTCACCATTATCAGTTCATTAAAAGTCAGACATTTAAGACATTCACCTGGTAGTCCCTAGCTGTTCATGTGTGTTTGTGTGTTTGTGTGCATGCATACAGTATGTGTGTGTTTCTTACTTCTTCCCCGTTTTGGGCCGATGACTCTCCTGCGTCAGCTCTCGGTTCTGGTTTCATTGGGACCGGACGGTGACGGCCGCTGTGCTGGTGTAAGCCGAGGTGGGCCTGCATTATCTGGTAACATACCAAGCCTTACTGGCGTCACTTTGCACCACACACACACACACATGCACACGCACACACTCACTCACACACACACACGCACACACTAATCCTGCTCACACTGAGCTGTTTGGTAGGCACAGCACAGGCAGTGGAGAATAGGTTTGCTGTAGTGGACGGTAGGCTGGGTAAAAAGTGGCCTGCCAACTGTGCCAGGACGCCAGGCAGGCAGTGGGTTGCAGGCAGAACCCAGGGGTACATTGTGTTCTTTTTACTTATTCATCCTTTCTGTTGGAAACAGACCAGGTCCACCTTACACTGCTTGGCCCAGAGCGAAAGCTGGTAGGCAGGGACGGAGGGATGGGACGGAGGAAGGAGCGCAGGGGAGTGGGAAATGGCACAACATGTCCATGTCAGTAAAGCAGTTTATGAATAAATTTTGATTACATGGGAAGAAAAACAGCACTTGATTTGTGTGTGAGGGATTTGTTGACTCTTGAGGTTTTTTAAAAATTGCTTAAATCAAGTTCATCTCTGGTTCAAATATTTGAAATCACACATTTGTCAAAAGTAAAATGTGTGTAGATACATAAAATCTTAGTTTTTTGTTTGGAGCGTTTGTGATGGGAAAAGCCTGTAAGGCCCCAAGCTAAATCCCGAGGCAGCTTGCAGCCAGTCCTCCTCTGCGCGCGTGTGCATGCGTGTGCGTGCGTGTGTGTGTGTATAAGTGTGTAAATGTGTGTGAATCTGTCTTGGAGGTGGGTTAAATCCACCACTGTGGTACTCTGCTCATCCCTTATCTGTGCAGTCTTCCTGACCGCCCATAGTAAATGGATTTATCATGCTTAACTGAGGCAGTTGGCACAACAGGGTAATAGGTGGCTGTCCCCTGGATGGATGGGCATGTGTGTGTGCGTGTGTGTCCTTGTGTGTGCAGATATATGTGTGTTTGTGTGAATATAGCCCCCACCCCCCCCCACCCCACCCCCTCCTGTCCTCTGCCTCCTAGTGTGGATTAGGTTTAGGCTGATCTGTGGCCAGTGGAAGCAGGCGGCCCCTATAGCGGTCTTATGTTGGTCTGTGATATAGTTACGCACATGTACGCGTACACACACACACACACACTCATCTGAAATCAAACAGAACACTCACATATGTTATAGACAGATAGACAGACAGGAGCAGCAGAGTCAAAATCACTCCAGTGTGCTGATTCTGGGAACGTCTCCCTGAGTTTAGCCTCAGCCAGCTTTTGTCATGAAAGTAGAAAGTACTCCAACACTAACTAGACTCAATTATCCCGTAGAGCTTTTGTTGTTGCAAAGCTCACTACCCGATATTTTATTCTTGTCAGAAGGAAAAAATTAGGTACATAATATGTGTGATTGACTGATAATTGCGTTTTCTCCCTCTGCAAGACTGTTATTATTTTTTCTCAGAATTGAGAGTTGAAGGTGCAACAACTAACAGTTTACAGTCATTTAAAGTGAGAAGACTTAGGTTTGCCAGCAACTGATTAGAATGATCACACAGTGGAAATGTGAGGAACCCGTAAGGAGCCGAGGGATGAGAGGTTGCGAGAGACGGTGAACTGCGCTCTCCTCACAGCTGCCCTTCCCCTTCATCCTCCTCCTCTTCCTCCTCCACCCCCTCCACCTCCTCAATTAGCTCTCTTTAAAAGCGAAGTAACGGTTAGTGAGAGATCTGCATTGTTCTAGGATGAGCTTCAGTTGTTGTTGTTGTTGTTTGTCTCTCCCTCTCTCTCTCTCTCTGTGTCTTTCTCCATCCCCCTCCTCCGTCGCTCATTGGTGTGTTTTTCGTTCTTTTTGATTTTCTCAGAGGCTTTTTTTGTGGGGGTAACCCCACTGAATGGGACAATGCAGCCTAGCGTGAAATTAAAGCTCTTAGTTAGTTTGGAGTTGCTCAAAAGAGGATTTTACACATGCATGCATTCATACACCCTCCCATACGCTATAGATATAGCTAATTAGAGGAAGTACACCCTATGTCGAGCATCAAGGGCCCAATTAAAAGAATAGGGGGAACCTCGGTGCGCATGATCTACGCCAAATCAGCTCTGTGAAAGCATTTCTATGCCTTGTGTGTGAACAGTATGTCTGCCTTCTTAATCCAGGCGGGAGAATATGGACAAGACTGATATGAGAAACGCACAAGTTTCATTAACATATGCATGTCACGTACTCGGTAAGTAAATCAAGAAAACAGTCAGATTGATCATCCTGACAGGCGAGCGTCTGATTCAAAACAGATTGGGCTGCTCTTGCTGACTCTTCCAAGTCTCATTTTGGAAGTAGTCTCCAATGAAATGTCTGTCATCCATGCACATTAGAGTTTTTGTTGTCTATGTCAAAGGAATTTATTTGTGCAATTTCACAGTACAACATTGCCATCTGATGACTGTTTTGCTTTGTCAAATAAGTTTGCATGCTGCAAGAAAAGAAAAAGTGAAATATCGGCCTTTTAGAATAAATGCAGACTTTACAATAACTGATGTCTGTTCTTTACTAGTAGTAGCCAGTAGCTTTACTGTATCTTTAAATGCTAGTTGATGTAAATACATTGGACCTACTGTATAGCAACTACACCCCACTGTGCTGAATGACTACCTAAGGTCATTTATTTTTTGCCTGCGCTGTGTGTGTGTGTGTGTGTGTATGTATGTGTGTTAGTGTGTGTGTGTGTGTGACAGGCCAATGTAGAGCAGCCGCAGCAGTCAACATCGCCCGAGGGAGCGATAGCTGAAATATCCAACAGACCTAATAAATATATCTGATATTTGACGCAAATGCACTAACAATCCTCCAACCACCGTGCACCAACAATCTGTACTCACATTATTATCAAGTAACACACATACAAACAAAACACACACACACACACGCTTTTGTTCAGCCCTATTTCCTCAGTGTAACTAGTGGCCACAGAGGCCTGCAGTCCCAGCAAGGCAGCCAGTGAATCCAGTTAGTGAATCAGACTTTGTGGAACAAAGTGTGCTGCTCTCTGATCCTCTCTCTCTCTCTCTCTCTCTCTCTCTCTCTCCCTCTCCCTCTCCTGTTTAGAGAGCTGGCAGCTTGCCAGGGGTGGAAAAATCTATAAGCCATTGCGTAATATACCATATCTTTACCTTGGTTGAACCCTGCGCAAGATCCACAGCTGTGTGAGCACACAAACAGAGAAAAGAGTGTGTTCATGCCTGTGTGAGACAGACAGAGAGAGAGAGAGAGAGAGAGAGAGAGAGACAGAGAGTGGCTTCTTTGTGGCTAGTTTGCAGTGTGTGCCCTCATATAAACAGTATCACACCACTTTGATCAAATGCTGCTGACAAAATATTTTTCTAAGTAGACTTGAGCGTGGCGTTCTGATCATTTTCTGGATTGTCATGCCAAGAGGAAAGTTAGCTGAGCACCCATAAAATGTATCTGTTTTAGAGGCGGGCGATGTTAAAAATGGAAATCAAATTAACTTCATGTTTTGCTTTAGTGACATGTAAACTCCATGGTAACGCCACTGTACTTCCAAAGCCAGTGGCACAAGTGATATTCACTACTGGAGTTACTTGTTCTCCGTGCATATCTTAAGAGTGGAAATGAATGTACAAAGCCGTAGGCTCAGCAGCTACCAGGCCTTTAAAGTTGCGCTAGCTTGAGACGTCGGCGCGCCTCTACTTATTCATAGTTTCATGAGTTTCGGTTTTGTTGTTTTGATGTGTTTTGGTGTGTGTTTGTGCAAGCGAAGGCCTCTCTCGCAGCGTCCATCTGCACCTGAAGCGTCTCCGGGAGCCGGGAGTGTTTGAACTCCTGAGGGAGGGAGTGTAATGTTTTTATTGGACGTCTTTATGGTAGGTCTTAGTAACTGACTTTTGAACTGCTCTGTCGAGAGTGTTTTGATACTGTAAATTCATGGGTGTCATCTCTGTAGTTGCTCTTATCTCACACACGCACGCACACACACACACACTGGCTGGCATACACATCTGTTGAGACGCACTTTGTCTCACACACGTCATGAAAAAAAGGTAGATAAAGACAATAATAAGCTGCTGACAAAGTGTGGATCCCCGTTATGTGATAATTAAAATGAGAAGAAATGCCAAACATTGTCTAATCAGTTTTCATCTTCACTAATATGATCCACTCAGCCAGTGATATTGGCCGTCCGAATATCACATGCTTGGACTGATTCGTTTTTGATGGTGGTGATTATTATTAAATGGTCTGTAATGACTACTGATAATCCCCACATGCAGCCGAGCACCATGGATTCGCTGGGAGGCGGTTGTTTGTTAATGCCCCACTGAAACCTAAAACACATGCAGATGTGTGTGGGACAGAAACCACAAACTGAATTGAGATCCCTGCCATTGTTTTAGTGCATGCTCATGCTTAATTTTTACCGGCTTGCTTATGGAAATTTTTCAACAAACATGCAACTTTTTCAGCGTGGAGCTCAACATATTAAACTCATTTAGCTTCCTCCCCTTCAGCTACACAGTGTAAAGGGTCAAACTGTGTTAGTGCGGTGATGGCGGTTTGGCCATAGGGGGGGGGGGGTGTGTGTGTGTGTGCGGGGGGGGGGGGAGAGGGGCAGCTGTATGAGGGAGGTAGCTTCAGTAGACAAGGCTACGCTGGGTGAGAGAGGGATACAGCATCATTTTTCACCTCATGCATTGCATATGTATTTTGTGTGTGTTTTCATTCGGTGTCTGTGCGTATACTGTGTGGACGTGTGTGAGGCTGACTGCTGATATGTTTGTGTTTATTGACTCAAAGAGACGGGCCGTGGCTGCGTACACAGCGGTGTACGGGTGGCAGGGGTCCAGGCTTGGGGGAAACGTGTGTGTTTAAAGTACACACAGGCCTAATTATGCTGATTTAAGCATTCTTGCGGTCCTCCCTCTGGCTTGTGGTGAGTTAACTGGCACAGGGGGCATCCAGCAGAGAGAGAGAGAGTAAAAGAGAGAGAGAGAGAGAGAGAGGGTAAAGATAAAGATGGTGAAGATAGAGACAGAAAGAGAAGGTTCAATCAAGAGATTGATGAAAAGAAAGAAAGACAGGGAGAAAGAGAAATATTGGTAGTGGACTGCAACACAGTGAAAGATGTTGTCCCAGACACTGGTGAAACAGGAAAAACATACACTGCCGTCAAACTTCCCGGCAGGTTTTTTCCCTCCTTACTTTGGGGTTAAGAGCGCACCCGCTCTTCGTATTTATTTTTATATTCAGATGTTATGGATTGCTCCGGGAAAAGGCTGTCCCTTTTCCCAGCAAGAGGAATTAATACTGTTTGAATGTTCCCTCTGGAGTCTAAAAGGAGGAATTTTAGAGTTTGGGAGGTTTACAAGCGAAAACCTGACCACTGCTAAATAAACAAACTAGGGATGATTAAAAACTGACCCTTGTTTGTTGACTCTGCGTTCTGGCCTGTGTGTGTGTGTGTGCACCTGTCTCCTGTCGCTTTATGTGTATGTATGGACCATGTGGTTTAACAGCATATGTACAGTATGCACAGGAAGAACCCACATCAAAGGGCAAATTAATTCAATTACAGGGGCAGAAATACATTTGAGTCTAATAAAGGTGAATGCAACTTAGCAATATGTACCAGCAGACATCTGACAGGTCTGCACATTTATGCACATGCATGTATTCTTCAGTGTGTCTCTTATGAGTTTTTGCTTGCTTGTTACAGACAGAAAATAGAAAATTAAGCAACTTTTCTTTTGGCAAAGTGTGTGTATCAAACACCACAGCGCTGTCATTCTTTCTACATGTGTATGTCAAAGGATTACTGCACCTCTGCATTATGAATCTGTCTCGATCAAAACATAACATAAGCAGAGTACGTAAGAGTACATAAAAGGCTTGTGCAGGTTCCCTCTGCGACAGAGCAGAGATTGATGACGTTAGTTAGTGTGTATTCAAGCCGCCTTTCACGCAGGTGATAAAATCCTGCTGGAGAGACAGGCAGGGCTGCTCAGTGTCTCTGGGTTCATTCCCTCTGCTGTATGAGATGGGATCAACCAACACCAAAGCTCACATGTGCTCTCATCTGAAAATATGCTCTCACTTTCCTTACACTCTATTCCTATCTTCTTCTCTGAAACTCCCCTCTTCCTTTTGCTCTTCATACGCGTTCGCTTATCTGTGTCTGCCTTTCTCTATCTCACTCTCTCCCCATCCTTCAGCTAACCCCCACTCTCTCTGTCTCATTATGTCTTTTACTTCAACCGTCTCTCCACCTCATTTTTTCCAGCCCCCTCCGCTACTCCTCTCTTTTCGTTCCCTCAGGAAGAGCCTCAGTCTTATCTGGGATATGTTGGATTTGGTGAGCTTAAAAGCCACTTTACTTACTCCCTGCCTGCCTCTCCTGAGAACAGCGCAAGCAATCTAAAACAGTTTCACCATTCACCAGGCTTTGTCCGTTGGAATGTTACTCATCAGGCAACTTTTTCCCTCCTATCGCCTCTTAATGCTAATCCTTTACCTGACTTACTCTCCATCTTCTTGACTTCCCCCCCGCCCCCCTCCTTTCCTCCTCCCCTTTCTCTCTCTGTTTCTTCTCTCTTCCTCCACTGACTAAAATGCTTGATATACACATATTGGGTTTCTTTGGTGATGTGAAGGAATGCTAATGTATCATAACCATATTACTAGTATTAGTACTTAGAGGAGGCAAATGGTGCCAAGTGCTATCTGGAGAATCAAATCTCTGACAGCTTTGTCTCTGCTTCAGATTGAAAAACGGTGTTCCCATTTTGATTTTCCTCTCTGGAAATACATAAAGCTGAAAGCCCCTCAAAATGTTGCTGAAACAATGGCGTTGTTGTATTCAATAATGCAATTTCTCCAGGAATTGGAAAGCTAGCCTAAATAAAGATGAGGCCAAATCCTATTTTGCATCAGATTTTTTTTTTTTTGACAGCCTAAGAGCTTGAATATTGCCCACATTTCCCCGTACGTAGTCCCTCAAAACAGAATCCAGAGCACACTGTGCTGTTTCCATTGTGCATGTAGATGAATGTTTGAATATTTTGCATATAGCAGTGTTACAATTCGGTTGTCACAGTTTAAAGTGAAATAAAGATTTAAAAAATGAGCATTCAAATACTGTCCTGCAATTCACAGGACAACAACACATTTATTCAAATGCATGAAGAGTGTAACCAAATGATAAGTGCAAATCCAGAAGCGATCCTAACAGGATATGATCAGACCCGGGGCAGGCCCTTTCTGGCGTGTGGCAGGCAAACTGGAGTGAGGGATTTGCTCGTTTTATTATTAGGGCCTGTGTGTGTGTTGTTGATGGAGCAGCTCCATCCATGTTGACTCACAGAGAGACAGCGGTGATGGCTACACTGAGCAGGGGTGTCAGGCTTGGCTGATGACTCCAACTCCCTAAACAGCACCGCAAAGGCAAACCCCTTCTATGAGTTTGTGTGTGTGTGTGAGGATCTGTGCATGTGCAGGCCATACTGAGTTTGCATGTGTGTCTACACTGCGTGTGTGTATGTGTGTGTGTGTTTCAGTCCTGACATCCAAGAAGCCTCAGCAGCATCTGACGTGGCAGCTCTTGCTGCTTTCAGTCCAGCTCTCTCCTTCTGGCTCACTTTTCTGTGATACTATCTTTTCATACAATCACATTTATAAATGGAGACTGACTGGTATTTCATACCGGACCAGTTTTGCTGAGAGTTGATAAACACTCTACTTACTATTCGCTGCAAAATAACACAGAAGGAGTAGAATATTTATTACATAAGGGAATGTTTTTCCTGTTCTTTTTAACCATACAACAGGAAAGCTAAGCAGGAGTAAAGGAGAGAAAATAAAAAAAAAAATCTGGCATGATTCAATCTGAGGTCAGCAAGGGCACATTTGGCTACACGTGTACAATATTTCACTTACATGCTGTTCCAGCTCTCACCACAATTGTGAGGCACTTTTAGGTAACTAAGGGACAGTAAAAAGTATACTAGATGCAATTAAGCAATTGTCACTCATTACCATATAGCCTAAAAACATACGCTGTTCTTTTGTTTTAATTATGCTGCACTCAAGAAATTGGAAGGCAGATAAATGCTTTTCACAGACACATTTTCACATTTTATGATAATGCAAAAATTAAATTTTTTGGTATAAATGCAACACAAACCTAATTTGAAGAATGGATCATGATACAGCACATTCTTTTTGTTCACTCCTCTTTTTCCCTCTCTTGTTTGTGAGGTGCCGTTTTATCGAGGTGGGTTTCCTCCATTTTATGTCCCCTCTAAGGACGTGTACTTATGGCTGTCTGCCTGTGGTACTGTGGTGCTCCTGAGGTCTGAGCGAGGTGGTAGTTTAGGCTAGGGAAGCCAACGAGCGTGGTCACAGAAGAGATAACTGCACACACACTCTCCCAGAGGCGCCCGTCTGCATCGTGTGTCTGTCTGCCGTCCTCCCCCCCCCCCCCTCTTTTGCTTTGTTGCCGGATTCATCTCTTAAAAAAGGAAAGCGCTGGTTTGAGAGAATGAAAGTTTCAAAAATGATTTAGCTATTGTGTGTGCGCACGTGTCTCTGTGTGTGCGTGTGGTTGTGAAGGGTCTTTGTTTCTCGCCTCGCATGTGTTTGTCTGTGTCCTCTGTGTTTCTTCCGGCCTGGCGTGGTGCTTGCCCTACAGGGAATGCCACTCAAAATGGGCAGAGCGACCTTTAACCCTCACACTGCCAGCTCAGAGTCATGCATAACTCGCTGCCATATCAAGAGCTCGTCTCCCTTTAACCCAAACTCTGTCAAGCATAGCAGAGATTAAGACCCCGGCTCTCAGGAAGCCATTTGGAACAGACACCTTTTAACCCTAATGAGATCAAAGTCGGATAGGAGGCCACTTGGAGCAGCCACCCACTCTTAACCCCTAACACTACCAACTCAGCACAGACAAGGCAGAGTGCACAGGCAAAAGGCCCAGCTCATATCATGCCACAGGGAGCGGGCACCGTTTAACCCTCGCAGCGCCAATCCCGCACAGGCAAAACTCCAGCTCACATGATAAGCAGAATTAAATCTGCAAGCTTCAGTGTTCCTGATAGGAAGCTCACTGAAGCTGAATTGAGATGCTAATATAACAGGGTTGTTTTCCCATCTCCAAAGTAGCATGCCACAGACGTTTTCAGCGTTCTAGTTGTAAATTATATATTGTGGTCGCCAGGCTAAGAAGTTTGGCTCTTTTTTTATTTCGAGAACTCACTTTTGTTAGTTTGTTTGTTTCCTGTGTAGATTGAATGACTTCTGCAGAGATTTCCCATGATTCTAAATTACACCATATAAAAACAAAACAAAAAGAGTAATTTGCTAAATTAAAACTCTATCAATATTTCTGTTGTGTTCCCACAAATGTCACCTTTTCAGGAACGGAAAAAAAAAAAAACGCTGTTTCCAGCTTAACAACCACAGAGTTATGAGTTGTAATAATAGGTTTTAAAAGGGTTTTATAAAGCCAAGTGTTGCAGAATCTCCTCTCATGGTTAATAACTCTTAATAGTCAGGATAGGAATTAGTTACACCCATCGTTTATGAATATGCCGTGTGCCGTGTTAATTTGGGACAATATGCATTATACCATATTTTTCAAGATATGAAAAAAATGGATGCCTTGAAGGCATGTAAACATGACCCAACACATGTTTAAACATTTGCACCCTGTATCTTTTCTCGTGTGAATGGAGAGCGTACTCCACAAATACCTTGCTAAACAATCAAGGAAGCAATCAATCAGACAAAAAATAGGGAATAAATTCACATTGAAGGTATGGAGTAATACGCCAGCTGGCTTCTTGCAAATTATACATTTAATACTAAATACTGACAGATATAATAATGGTTATACAAACTGCAGCAGATGAAGACAAAGTATAATTTATTGGAGAGATTCTTTCCCTTTAAGGGAAGTACCAGGGCATGGGTTGCGGCATGAGTGGCTGTGTGTGTGTGTGTGTGCAAGAGAGAGAGAGAGAGAGAGAGTGAAAGAGATAGAAGAAAAATAGAGAGAGAGAGAGAGAGAGAGAGAGAGAGAGAGAGAGAGAGAGAGGGCAAAGGGAGTTTCTGCACTTGCCTGTCTGGCACTGGCTGAGGAATGAGTGTACAAGTTTGAGTCTGGGTGAGTCAAGCTGTGTGAGAGCGAGGCAGCGAGAAAAAAGAGGGGAGAGGGAGTTCCACAGTGAAAGGCGTGTGGGGGAGTGAGAGATGCTAGAAGATGGATAGCAATCGAGATAGAGAGAGCACCGGCAATTACGAGAAGTGAGAGGGTGAAGCAGCAAAAAAAAACAAAAAAAAAACAGAGGGAGGCACGGTAGAAGTGGAGCAACAATATGGAGTACCGGAAAGGGAAAAAGAGAGAGAGAGAGAGAGAGAGAGAGAGAGATTGCAGAGTAAGAGGTGAAAGAAATAAATGAAGGAGTGGAGGGGAAGGTGACGGTGGGGCGCACAAAATGAATGTGTGAGTCGAGCTAGTGGTGAAGCATTTGAATAAAGGGTAAGGGCACTCTGCCCGGCTTTGGGGAGAGGTTGGCATCTCGCCTTGCCGACTGGCAGAATGAGGACCAGGGAGAAATAAAAGAATGAGGGGGAGCGAAAGAGTGAGAGAGAAAGTCTCTCAATAGTGCATCTCTTGTGTGAGGAGAAGCAGGCCTTGGCTGCTGTTGGTGCAGGGCATGGAGGGCAGGGGATATCGGGTTTCATTATCTGCTTGATTCCTGCTGTATTTGCTAACCATGAGGTTCAAAGCCCTCGCTGCAGCTGTAGGCAGGGCATGGTAGCCAGTGTGCGGCGCTGGCATGTGCCGACTGGAACACTGTAGGTGTGTGCAGCATGCGCTTCGGCTGGGAGTGAGACAGAAAGTGTGAGACGCTCGCCTTCCCTGTATAGTTGAAGCAGGAAAGCTGACACACTTTGCCACCCTGCGCAAAGACACCAGCACACACACACACACACACACACAAGTATCACACCGGCTACTTGACCTCATCAGGAACGGTCGCCCTTTTTGAGGGGAAACGCTGCACTCTCAGTTTTACTGCAACGTCCTGTTGGAAAATGCCACACCAACAGTATGTGAGTCTGTGTGTGAGTCAGTTCATGTGTGTGTATTCGCCATGGTGACGCTACAGAAACCTTTGTAATGTAAACACACATACGCGGTAGTTTATATGTATTTACTTATACTGTATGCCTGCATGTAACCTTATACCGCCCCATCTAGCTGCAGTCACATGTTGAAATGCTTTTATTAAATCATTGTTTGTAACATGCAGCGCCAGAATCTCCTAATTTAGTTTGAAATCTATAATTTTGCCCAGTTTTATTTATACCATGATAACATCATCCCTAAAAGAAACATTCCTTCTAATTGACGGTACTGATATCAAGATTAACAGACCATTTTGCATTATGAGGGGCAAATGTATAATATTTCACACAGCTGTCTTTTTCAGTTCCCACAATACATTTTGGTGTATGCAGTGTATAAGTTTTGAATTCTTTCCACCTAATCTAAGCCAAAAAAAATCCATCATATATTTAACAAATGATGAATACAAAATGTATTTTCGGTCGTCCAAATTCAATTCAGCTATCTAAATATTTTCAGAATATAAATTGGTAATATAACTTACTTGTGGGGTTACAGTTATGTTTATAATTAACTGTATGTGGTAGAATTTATGCAGATGGGTCAGAGTCACAGAAAAACCACACAAACCTCAAGAAAACCCTAGCTGAATAAATTTTGGATACATAAAAAAATCATGAAGAGCCCTTGATCTTATCTTTGATGTGCTTACATTTGAGGCTGAAACCGTCTGCCCAGACAAATCCATCGCACAAATGGGAAAGCATATTTGAGTATAAAATTACTCAGGTCTGCAGTCATGTCAGAAGCCCCGGCTTGCTATCAGTCCTTGTGTCTCTGGAGCTGTTTAAAGCTTTGCTCGCGCTGTCTTTCCTTCTCAGCCTCATGCCACAAATGGCTTCCAGACTTTCACACATAGTAATGCTTCAGTGTGTAAACAGGCGTAATTACAAACGATGCGCAGACACACTTTTAACATCAATCTGTGCCGATGGGAGGAAGAGAGCAGACAGAGGGAAAGTTTTTTCCTCTTCCAGGCAGTAGAATGGATGAATAGGTTGGAGCTGGATGGAAATGTGAAGGACTGGCAGTGATGAGAACTTAAGGAGGAAATTTTTTAAGAGGAATAATGTGGCTCTCTGTGTGAATGCATGTGTGTGGGCTTCAATGAGTGAATAAGTGAATGAAAGAGGAAGAAAAATGAACTCTTATTTTTTTTCTATTTCATGATAGTTTCCAAGGAAATAGCGGTTTATGTCAACATGTCCGTAATTATTTCATATCCCTGAGGCTTGTGAGGTTACTTACCCATCACCTCTTAATGGGAGGGTGTTACTCTGCAGACTGGCCTGCTCTGCGCGTACCTTACTTTTCCTGCACTCCTCATGGGAAGAAAACATGGAAACTTCGCTCAACCCTCTACTACTTCCTTTTTCTTTTTGAACAGAGAGGGCTGGAATGGCACAAAGCCTGTGCTGCATTCGAATGGTCTGAGGTCCCTGTTTTATGTAAAATTTAGAACAGTGAGGCAATCGTTCATTTTTTTTTATTATATTTATATGCAAAGCACAGACAGCTCACGATACTTAATCTAAATTATTGCAGGCTATCAAGAGTAGCCTGAGCACACACACACACACACACACACACACACACACACCACACACACATATACACAAAGGGAAAATAGTTCAGATCTCTCACAGTCTTTCCCTTACATCACCACGGTACTTGTCAATATGTGATTTTACACAGCAGATGTCAGAGTTGAATTCCAGATATGTCCTGACACGCTGTAACCTTCATCAGCTTTATGTGTGTGTGTGTGTGTGTGTGTGTGTGTGTGTGTGTGTTTGTTTCCTCCTCAGATCTTGATTAGACCTTAACAAAAAAGCTTGTGTGTGAGACAAATACAATTTTCTCTGACAAATATGGCCTTCAGTAACATGCTTGTAGCATTTCTATAAACTTTAAATTAAGTTTAGCTCATGTCTTTGTAATTAGATTTTAAGACTAAATGTTGCTAAAATAAAATGTTGAAAGAGTAAAAGGTTAACATGTCTGTGGCTTTCCTATTCTTCCAGCAAATATAAGGAAAAATAAAATCATTATTCTTATTGTTATTTTCACCAAAATAATTATTATTATTACAGAAGATTTTATATATATTTATATATTTATTTATATATTCAGTTCAGCGTATGACAATTTATTTACTTAATAAGAAAACAAAGCAATTTGAGATTATTACTAAAATGTTGAATTTTTAAAAGAAACTGCAAAAAGATTATAATTAAATGTTATGATTAAAATTATGTTTGAGTAAGAATCTTAATTAAAAATGGTCCCTTTGTTTAAAAAAAAAGCATTTCAAATTATATTTGCATGATTTCACTGTTGATTATTTAATAGTACTATTTATTTATGGGCTTTAAAATGGATTCAAAATTTTTTTTTTTATCAAATACTCACATTTTTTTTTAACTAATTTACATAATTTAGGTCATGTTGGTGGTAATAATACAATGACGTATTATAGTGTCATATCAATGAGAAATATGAAGGAGGTGAGTTTATTAATATAATTTAAATAAGACCTGTTGTAAAGCTCTTTAAACTGGTTTGATGCAGTTGGACTTTTTTTATTTTATGTTATTTATTCTTTCTTCTACTCTGTTCCTTTTTTAATTCGATTTTGTTTGCTGGAATCAAAAGTTTAAGAATATGACAAAAATAAAAATAAAAGAAGTGACCTTTGTGTTTTTAACATAATGGCTAACGTCCTCGTGTCTGCAGCTCTGCACACATCAGTGAGGACAAATTTAATATTTCTTGACTCACAACCAACGAGTCCTCACCATGCGTGATCTTTCTCCCCACATGTTTGATACAGATGTCAGCTCCTTTGGCATTTATTTGCATACTTAAGATTAATACTACAAATGCAATTCAGGTAAATTGCTCATTAGATCTATTGACACAGTGTGAGAGAAACAGGCCCAAGTTACGGCTATTAAAATAAAATGTATGCAAATATAGCCCACAGACAGGAAGGTGGATATGAAATGTAGCTACACACAGGTGTGAAGAGTTTATGTAAAAATGTTCATTCGTTAGGCAACATTAATAGTCTGCAATAACTTAAAGAGGAGAGCTGCAGAAACGCTTTTGTGTAAATGTGTAAATTTATATGAATGCTTGCTTTCACTGACGTCATACCTTACGCTGCTTTTATGTATTAGCTCTACTACAAGTCCACCTCCTTTTAATTACATTTCGACTTTTACAATTCGACCGGTGGGATTAATTTTGACCCTTTTTCCTCAACGTAGGCCGCTCGAGACTAAACAGGCGGAGAGGAGCGCGTTCCTCCGCGTGAGACGAAGAGGCGCTTTACAGTCAAACATACCTGATATTTAGAGACGTTTCACTCTCATGAACAAGACATTTAGTTTGTTTAACAAATAAAAATAGTTAGTAACTTACAAACAGGCCGTTATGATTCAGACAGACAGAGACAGCCAACGGTTGGTCGCCAAAACTAACGTTACACCGGTGGTGCGCAGCTTAGAATTTGCCGGTGAACACAGTGACGGAGGTATGTTTCTTATATTTTACATGAAGAGTTTCATTTTTATGTTGTTTTATAAATTGAGGGTATATATATTTTATGCAGCAGGACAAACCACGCAGAGGTTTTCTTCTTCTTTTCTTTTTTTTTTTTTTTTTTTTGCTATGTGTCCCTTTTTTGTTAGAAATAGAAAGACAACTTGTAACGTCTCAGCTAACCCTCTCAGCCTTTATTCCGTTGGTTGTTTAGAAGGTAAATAATCAGAATAACTCGACAACAGGACCTGACCTGTGTTTAAAACCTGAATTTGGTGCCCTTATGCATTTTTTAGGCCCCATTTTACAGCACTCTAGCAACTTCCATGCCTTTTTAACAGTGAGGCATTTAGGATATTTAACGTTAAGTTGCTCAAATTAGCCTCTAACCTCTATATTCAGTCTACATGACAAATTGGTGTAATTGGAGAATTTGCCTAAACACTGTTTTTTAATCTTTGTTTGATTGTATAATACCACCAAAATCTTGAATACAACAATTTCAGGGTTTTTTGTTTTTTTTTGAAATAGGTTTCCTTTGTCTGTGTTTTTGGCAGTTGCTGCTGCTTCAGGCTTGGCCTTGTTAATAAAACCTGTGGTGGTTTTCATTTCTGTCCTGCTCCTTTTTAGTTGTAGCTCTCAGGGCATGAGGGGAGATTGTCTTGCCCAGCCTGGCGAACAAAGGTCGTCATTTTCTGAAAGACAGAGCATGGCATGCAGAGATAAGATGAGCTCTCACTCAAATTATTGCAGAGCAGATATGTAGAGACTCCAGAGGCCGAGGCCTGAAAAACTGCCACCTCCCGTTCTGCCCCGAAGAACTCTGGGCAAACAGGAGAAACCTTCTTTAATGAGCTGCAAGAAATGTGGGTTTTAAAATGTCAAAAAATGACACATTAAATAGTAGGGTGCCACACAGACTCATTTCTTGGCCAAAATCATAAAAAGATCTTGCCTTAGCTGCAAATTGTGCACAGACCTCAAAGCCAATGTTATGCTGTTGTGTATAATTTTGCATTTGGTCCAGTTTACGATCATAATAGGCTTGAAAATGGATTTAAATGAGTGATTTTAAAAATGGGGATTTTTTTTTGGAAGGATTACATGTTTCATACAAATAGTATTTGCTTAATAATACGGATTAATTTGTCGTATCATAATAAGGCTCTTGTCACTTTTTCATCCTCTTTGTTCTATAAAGAGTTAAAAAGAGTTATGTTGCGGAAAAAATGTTGCAGGGCTGGAGCTACAAAAGCAAATGTGTTGCGAGTTTGAATGGACAAAGGGGAGGTTTGGATTTCCCTGATAGTAATCTTGGTTATTATCATTTTGCCTGTCAGTAATGGCATGATGATATTACAGGAAGTGACAGCAATACTTGGCACATATCACTGGTTTTCTTTGTCTGCTCCCCATTCATCAAAAAGTCTCGATCCCCTCGGTCTTTTCAAATAAGTGACAAGCACACCTCAGTCATTATTCCTCAAAAACAAACACAAACACACATATCCTCTTTATTTCCATCTCCTCATCTTCCTGTTGCCCATATTTTTTTTTCTTGCTTCTGTCATCTCCTCTCATTCCTACATTTTTCTCGTGTTCAGTGTGGCTGTGTGAGGCAGGCGTATGTTAGCATGAACAATCGGCACCCGGCCCGGCTCGGCCTGGTCCAGATGGGGTCTGCACCCCCCCCACCCCCCCCACCCCCTACCCCACCCCACCCCCCTGCAGTAGCAGTGACGAGCCAGTCAGTCAGGCCGGGCTAGCCAGCTAGCTACCCACCCTGGTAGCCAAACAGTCATTCACCCAGCCAGCCTAACAGCCAGCTTGCCAGCCAGTCAGTGGACCAGCTAGTCATCCAGGCTGCGGCTTTTCTGTCAGACACTGACAGAGGGAGCAGGCCAGGCTAAATCTGATGGTCCTGGGAGCCAACCAGAGGACTCTGGCCTTTGTAGAGTGTTCACACAGACAGCCTGTCCCATTGCACAGCAGGGGGCTTCAACCCACAATCAAATGGCCGGGCCCTCAACTTTGCCACATGACAAGTTAGCTTTTTGTGGCTGCCCAATGCCGAGATTCCAGTTTTGACAATGTCTCTATAATTCCTGTGAGCCTCATGAACTAAATCATGTAATTTGGACGACATAAATGTGTTCATTTTTTGTCATTTGGAAGAATGACATTTAAAAGCACTGGCCATGCGTATTTCATCAAGCCATCACACAGATATTATTTTTCAGATTATATTGAATTGATCCGTGGTGAGAGCCTTTGTCTCTCAAATATTTCTCCCATGGTGCACTGGGCACAGCTTGGTCCTCTGAGGTCACGTGGGTCAGCCAATGAGGATGAGACAAAGTGCTTGCCAGGGCAGCTATACAACACTGTTCCCTCACTTTCTGCTGTTGTTCATTCCCAATTATGTCTCATTGTGTACTTCATAATGCAACACGATGAAAATATGGGCAATTTACTGGCTGCTGTAGGAAACTATAATTCTATTCATTACTACAAAGACCAGCATATCTGAACGCATTAGACTAAGCTCTGTGAATGACAGAGAAGCGGTGTAGCCTGTTTTTAGGCAGTTTTACAGTTTTAATATCCACTCGCCGTAGTAAACAGCTCAGCATGTATAGGCTACTTACATGGAGCCGTCCACCGCAGCAGTTCTAGCTGTCATTGTCCATTGAATCCTGTCTCTCAGCAGCAAATGGGATTGCTGTCTAATTTGGTAACAGAAACTTTTAATGTGTTTCTGTGTCTGTGCTGTCGGGGCTATTAAAGTGGAGTAACACAAAAAAAAAAAAAAAAAAAAGAGTGAGGGAGAGAAGGGGCCAGTTTGGATGTGAGAGTGCATTTTGAAACAGGAGAGCATGTTTTTGGATGGTATTTTTTGTTGGGGGGGGGGGTGGTGGTGGTGGTGGGGGGTGGGGGTAACGGGCATTTTCTTCCCCCTCCTCTCTTTGTTTGTGTGGTAAATCCAGGAGCAGCTGCTGGTCTCAGGGTCTAGTGGGATTTTGGGCCTGTGTTTTCTCATGCCATCCCATGCCAAGGTGGTGTAACGCGAGCAGAGAGAGAGAGAGAGAGAGAGAGAGCAGGAGAGAGAGGGGTGTTTCTGGAGGAGGGAGGGCGGGGGGATGCAGTTGGAGAGCGAGCTGGTTTGTTGGGATGGCTGTGACCACGCTGGTGACGAAGGCAGCGAGGAGGGGGGGGGGGGGGGGTATGTGCGGGGGTTTTTTAGAAGGCGGGTGCTGTCTGGATTGGATGCATGTAAAATTAATATCCTCTGGACTTTGCCTTTGCACTAGATTGGAACTTGTCTATTTGGCTAATGACGCGCCTTCTGCCTGCACCACACACAATCCCTGTCTATCCCCCCTCCCTCCCTCCTCCTCCTCCTCTCTCTTTCTCTCCACTACCAGCCACCAACCATCCACTCCTCCTCCCCCCCCCTCCCTCCTCACCCCCCCAACCTCTTTTGCTTCTCCCTCTGCCATCTCTCTCTTCCCTCCCTTTCAGCGCTGGGAGCGTGCGTATTGGCTGGGCTGTTTGAGACTCGGTGCCAAATAGGTGGGCCCTCTGTGTGTTGGCACAGACTCAGTCAATGGTTAGAGAAGGAAAGTGGAGAGGAAGAGAGAAAGAGAGAGACAGAGTTGGAGAGAAAGAGGGGGAAAAAAGAAGCTGCACTCGGGTTTGCCAGCGGTCGTGCACACTCTTCCAACATTGATTCGGTCCTCTTGTTTTGTTTTGTTTTTTTTTTTCTTCCTTCTTCTTCTCCTCCGTCCGCACCCCCCTTGTCCAGCTCTCTCTCTCCCTCTCCGTGAGTCTTATGCAGATCCTACAGAATTGAACCAATAGCACGCGCCGCTTTGCCAAGCTTTTTTTTTTTTTTTTGTTGTTGTTTTCTCATCAAGATATTTTTTTTTCTACATATTTTTTGCAAACAAACAAAGAGGCTTGTTTTAGGTTTTTGACAATTTTATCCGTTTTGCTGCATTTGCTGTTTTACTTTGTTTGTGCACGTCTAGCTCTTTTTTTTTTTTTTTATCCTTTTAGACAGAGAGATTGCTGAACTTCTCCACACTCTCCTTCTGTTGTGCTCTTAAACAGCACCTCTCCTGCAGCTCCTGCTACAGTACCTCCTGTGTTCCTGTGCTGGTATTACACTGCGCCCCCTTGGCTTGTCTCCTCTTTCTCAGCTTTTTTACCCCCTGCTGCTTTTATTGGACAGTTTCTCAGCTTCTCTTTTTTTTTTTGCTTATTTTTTTTCCTCAGTCTTTTGTTTTCTAATATACGCAGCATTACTCCAGCGCATTTTTTGACGCAACAGTCCAGTTTCTGTACTCGTGGTGCATTTTTAAGTTTCTTTGCAATCGGCGGGGTGAATTTATGATGAGAGAGCAAAATGGTAACTACCGTGTTATTCCTGTTTTATCCACATGTGTTCTGTGATAACTGCTGTTGTTTGGTCATTTTGAGTGCAGACGCAGTTATTTTATTTATGGACAAAATTTAATGTCTTTTTAATGAGACTCTTTGCTTTAATTTTAATAATTAGAATTTGATATGTGAGTTCTCTCAAATAATTTCAGTGTTTTATGTATAATATGTAATAGTTAATGTAGTCAATCTACATTATGTTTTTATAAATGTTACACGTTTTTGCTTTTTTTCAGATATAGATATAAATTTCTATTTATTAAATTTTTTTTAGAATGAATAATGTTTACTAGAATTACTGCTGTTGTTGTTGTAGTTTAGTAACGTTTGTTTCTATATATTTAGGCAGAAAGCGTCTTCTCATCTCTCAGCTCTTTCAGTATTGTGTTTTGTAAAGTGTGTCTTTCAGTGTGATGTGTCTGTGTTAGGTAGAGAGTGCGCATCTTTCCCTCTCTCTCTCTTTCTATCTCTCTCTTTCTCTCTCTCTCTCTCTGTGTCTCTCTCTCTTTCTCTCTCTCTCTCGGCGCCTCTCGTTCATTCTCTCCCTCCGCTCACACAGAGCAGGCGCCGCTCCTCCATGCTGCGCGCCGGTGCTAACTGCCTCTCCTCTCTCTTCCCTTCCTCACCCCCACTCCCTCTCTCCCCGTCCTTCTCTCCCCCATTCTCCCCCTCTCTCTCCACTGCCTCCTCCTGCTTCCCCCCCTCCTCCCTCTCCTCCTCCACCCTCCCCCCGTCCTCCTCCCTCATTCAGGATGAATTCCACCCCTTCATCGAGGCCCTGCTGCCCCATGTCCGCGCCTTCGCCTACACCTGGTTCAACCTGCAGGCCCGCAAACGCAAATACTTCAAGAAGCACGAGAAGCGCATGTCCAAGGAGGAAGAGCGTGCAGTGAAGGATGAGCTGCTGGGGGAGAAGCCAGAGATCAAGCAGAAGTGGGCCTCGCGCCTGCTGGCCAAGCTCCGCAAGGACATCCGGCCCGAGTTCCGTGAGGACTTTGTGCTCACCATCACGGGGAAAAAGCCCCCCTGCTGCGTGCTGTCCAACCCCGACCAGAAGGGCAAGATCCGTCGCATCGACTGCCTACGCCAGGCTGACAAGGTGTGGCGGCTGGACCTGGTGATGGTCATCCTGTTCAAGGGCAGCCCCCTGGAGAGCACGGACGGGGAACGGCTGGTCAAGTCACCACAGTGCACCAACCCTGGCCTGTGCGTCCAGCCGCACCACATCGGAGTGTCCGTCAAGGAGCTGGACCTCTACCTGGCCTACTTCGTCCACACGCCAGGTATGTGGCCAATCAATGCTTGTAATTAGGGAGGGTTCACTGCCAACACATGCCTTTAGAATTACCTGTCATACATGCCAGTGTGCGTGTGCATATAAATGTACACACACATTTGAATAATCACACACACACGTACACAACTAAACATATGCTTGTGTGACATAGAATGAAACACAAAGACATTGATTCAAATTCAGAAAATAAGTATCAAATAATAATATGTTTCAAAAACACAGTAAAAGGGTGTTTCAAATGTAGGAGGGAATTAAGATTAGAACCAATCTATCTGATAATATTAGATGGAAATTGTGAATTCCGAAAAGTTATTTCACAAGATTGAGTGAAATGAATAAATCAAACCTGCCCTGAGAAACAAAATGAAAACGACTTCTTGCTTTTTGTTCTCTTACTAAACAGCAAATAGTTTAGCTTTTTGTCTTTTTTCATATTTTTCCTTCTTTTCTTCTGTTTCTTGGTGTTTGTTTACATGACAACTTAGTATCAACAGTAATAAAAAGAATATGTGAGTGTGTGTCAAGGGCATTCGGCCAGTGTGCTCTGGCAAGTACGTGTTCGTTTTTCTGAGTGAGGCATTTGCGGCTTCATGTGAGCATGTATTTTGTGTTTTTTTATAGGAAGGAATTTGCATGTCTGTGTGTGAGTGTTTTTACGAGATGATCACCACTGTCAAACTGTGTGTTTTTGTGTGATGAGTGAGAGTCGCTGTTTATAAAATCGTACTCAGTCTGTTGAAGTGTATGTGTCACGATAAGGCCATTGTAGCCAGGGATTGTCATTTGGCCACAGCCCAGATTGTGTGTGTGTGTGTGTGTGTGTGTGTGTGTGTGTGTGTGTGTGTGTGTGTGTGTGTGTGTGTGTGTGTGTGTGAGCAAGAGCCGTGAGTCTCCTGCTCTCAGGCCGCAGGCTGCTGCCGCCTTCACCGTCTGCCTGAACGCTAGCACCACGTTGGACCTGGCTGCCAAACACACACACTCACACACTAAACGCCAGTGCTCACAGACAGCCAGTACTATTGCAGCCACCTTCACACCCATACACACACACACACACACACACACACATACAAACACAGCTAAATAAAGATACACACATTCGGTGAAAAAAGAAAGAAAAACAACTCTGTCATCTTTGTGGCGCACTTTCACACGTAAAGCCAAACACGGTTTTAGTCACGAGTGCGTACACACACACCCACATATCACGCACACTCGGGCCAAGGACTATCATAGATACAGTTTGATACAGCCAAACATTGTTGTATCTCAGCCACCATCGTGGATACACACACATCCACACACGGCCAAACATCGCTCACTGTAGCCTCCAGTGCGCGTACACACACACACACACACACACACACACACACACACACACACACAGCCAAAACACTGGCTGTGTTATCGTTTTTTTCCCCCCACATAGCAAAAAACACTGTCAAAGCAACCACACACACACACACACACACACACACACACACACACACACGCACATGAAACACAATTCACAGCCAAATCCTCCAAACACACACTACTTCACCATTTGCTGGCTACATATACATACAAACACAGGCTCATGACCTAATATTATCTCAGCTGGAATTTTCTGGAAATTTCAAACAGTGACTCAACCGGCTTCACGCACACACACACACACACACACACACACAACATACCCTATAGTAGTTGCTACCCAAACACACACACACACACACACACACACACACTCTTTCTGCTTAGGCAGAACTCTTATGGTAGCCGCTAACTCGAGTGAAGCTAAATGCTATCACAGCCGTTCCTCAGTGTCTCTCTCTCTCTCTCTCTCTCTCTCTCTCTGACTCATACACACACACACACACACAAAATCTCGGTCCAGGCCAAACACCTCACGCGGCCCGAGCCAAACCCTGGCAGCAGCTCCAGCTTCACTCTGTTGGTCTGTCTGTGGCGGTGATAAACCGTAGGCAGCGGGCAGTCCTGACGTTGACTGAGGAAATCTCTCACACTCTTTAAGTAGAATCTCTTTCAGTAGTTATTTATTTGTACATTTTTTTTTCCCGGAATATTATTGTTAAATTAATTTATATTTTTATTATTTTACTGACTTTGTTATTGCATTATAGCTGATAAATGCTGCGAGAAAGAAAAGTGTTTTTATAATGTGTTATTGTGGATTTTGGATCAGTGAGTTGTGTTTTATGATTTAGTGACATATCTGTAGAGCTTCTGTTTGCACAAATTAATTACTGTTAAAACATTTTATTTGTGTCAGTTATACTCTTAGATTATTCTGCATTAAAACATTATCTTTATTTATTTTGGCTCAGGAGATGTGTTCAGAAAATCAGTTAGTAAATTAAATTGTAGTCTTATTCTAGAAGGCTGCTTTTCAGTTTGGGAAGTGAAATTATCACAATAGTGTGTTGTATTTTGATCTATACAGTAAAATCAATTTCTTTAGACCTACCACATTTTCATAACTTATTGATTTTTTTTCCCATTATTCTGGATGCAGTCCACTTTATAGCAGTAAATATTTTATTTGAAGCATTTCTTCGTGACTTGAAGACTTTTTAGATTTTCAAAATAAAAACTGGTGAGTGGAGATATTAATGGAAAAAATGGTGTATTGCACGTTAAAAAGTGAAAAGATTATTATTATTTTTTTTTTTTTACATACTCTGAGACTGAACACAGAAAATATAAACGTATCATAAGAGATAAATTCCCAGCGTTGGCTGTTGAGTGTTCAGTTTGCTGCCTCGCGCTCATCGCTCCAGCTGCTTGGAGGCTGCTGCCCAATACGCTGCCCATTCATGATGTGGACTTGCTGCTCTCTCTCTTATCTTATCCGCCCAACACAGTGTGTCTCACTACTTTTATCTGCCTCCAAAGAGCCCGGGCTCAGTTTGAGTCCTGGTTGGGGGAGAGAAAATTTGGGGTTGACAGAAGGAGAGACAAAGGGCAAAAACCGCTGCATGCAAACCTGCTCAAAGGTCACCGGCGCTGCACTTGGCTCTGATTTTACTTTAAAGTTGTTAATGTGTATTTGTGAGGAAAGCCTGCACTTATCTGTCACATTTATTCATTACAGTGATGTGCGGTTGTTTGTTTTTTTGCTTCAGTCGTGCAATGAATGACAAGATGTGCTCATTGTTTGTTTTTGTTTGGTTTGCGTTTTGTCGGGCTTTAGCATCTCTGTCTTTCCCGCTCCTCTTTGATCCCGTGCACACTTTTGTTTTGTCTCCTTAAACATGGCCCTCATTGTTGCTCTCACAGAGGTAAAGCCTCTGCTGATCTCTTTTGTTTATATTGTAGAAGACAGAGAGAGAGAGAGAGAGAGAGAGGGAGAGAGAGAGAGAGAGAGAGAGAGAGAGCGCGTTGGAAAGGAGAAGAGGCTGCGATAGTGATTGTTCTGTTTGGCAGCGCCCGAGCCCCGTTGGTGTGGGAAGAAGAGAAAGACGTCTTGTGTTTTGTTTATGACAGAGTGGCAAAAGCTGCCACGGGGAATCTCTGGGCTTGCCGTCAGGCTTTCTCAGGCTGTTCTGGAGCCAGCCAGCCTTTGAGATCCTCTCTGTTACGGAGCATAACACACCGCAGCCGTAACAGAACAAACCACGCTGCCACAATACACAACCTTCTCCCCCCTTGTTTTCCAGGCACCTCAGATAAGGGGGCAACAAACCAGACACGGCAACAACGTCTTTTGAACATTGTAACTGAAATACTGGCAGAGAATAGAAGAGAAGAGCAGAGGAGAGTAGTTGTGGAGCTGTACAGAGAGTAGTGCATTATTTTTAGAGTTTTATTAAGAGTGAGTGACTGGTATTATAATGGAGATAGTGATCTCTTGGCCCGGAAGTGCCAAAGGTCTGCCAGGGCACCACACACACTGGCAGGGTCCCTTTGGAATGATAACCCATGAATGAAGTGTATTGCATAGGCTCGGTTCACAGTACTAGTTTAGTTGTAATTCTCACTTCTGTTAGTGTGACTACTGCGACGGTGGGTATACATCATCTGGGGAGAAATCATTTCATAATGTGTTTGATTTGATTTATAGCTTTTGTGCTGTTTTAGCTTAAACTCAGCACATTTATGATTTATTCAACTTTGGAAAAATAGATTCAAAAAAAAAATATTTGTCAGGTCCAAAGTTAGCTCATTGCACTTAGTCATACTTTGGAACTCATTCTTACTCTTTTTTTTTTTTTTAAACATTTCTTTCTTTTTTGCGCTGTAAGTGTGATCATGAAAAGATGTTTCAAATGTGTTTCCAATCAAAAGTGCAGTACAGGAAATTTGCAGTCACTCCGAGGGAGGTGTGAAATGTGCTCACCGTGCCATTTCTGCCATGACCGCTCCACACTCCACGCTCTACGGTGCCAGATCCCGCCTCCCTCTTGCTATAGCAGTAGTCATGCCTTGGACGGTGCTGTGAGAAAGCCCAGAGAAACACTAACACTGTGGCCAGCCCCCCCCCCCCCCCCCCCCCCCCCCCCCCCCGGCCAACTCACTGACCACAGGAAGGATTCACAAATAAAAACCCTACTTGTGTTCATCATCGGGGGAAAACTCCCTGAGTGTTCTGAATTTATAGGGGTGGGCAGAGAGAAGTGCGGGAGAAAGAGGAGGGAAAAGTGGAAATAGGAGAGGGAGAGTGAAACAGAGAAAAAGAGGAACATCCTGACTGTCATGGCTGACGTGATGAACGGCTCACGATGTGTTAAAAGTTGACAGGATACTCTGATGCTTTCCACAGGTTCCCACTGCTCTGCTGCAGCTCCGTTTTTTTTCCTGTGAAAATAATCTGTTGTTAATTACTTCCTGGATCTCTTCTCTGGCTCCCATGACATCACAAGGGTTGAGTGGACTGTCCTTGTGTGTGTAAGTGTTTTTGTTTGTGTCTGTGTGTGTGTGTGTGTGTGCACAGCTTAGGTGGACCCTCAGCAGTGAAGGAAGTTTTGATTGAATGAAATCTCGACACTGAGGGAGTCAGTCAGGTCTGAGGCGTTTGTATTGTGTGTTGTGGGAACAGGGCCCACGCTGGCTAAGAAAAGCTCTCCACATGCAGAGTGGCTTTGGCATCGCTAAATGTTCACTGGTGGCTCTAGTTTAGCAGGGCCCGCGTCTTCTTCTTTTTGCGCATCTCTGTCTTTCAGTCTGGCGTCAGGAGCACATCGAGGTGGCTACGTATCAAATCCGAAGGGTTAAGATAGAGAGAGAGCCCCGTCACATTAAGAGAGACACAGGGTAGAGGGAGTCTTCTCACACTATTCTTGGCTTTGGAAAAAAGTCTGTGTATTTGGATAGCTAATGGTGTCGGGCTAGCCAAAGCCCTGTTGTGTGCTCATTCGCTCCAAAACATGTACACACACACACACACACACACACACACACACACAGACGCAAGGCTAACGTCGGGGTGTCACAGACGTACATAGATTGGTCCAAAACCGCAGGGTCTGCATTTATCTCATGAGACCATGATGACACAAGCAGACTCGAGGGGAAATAAAAAAACATGAGAAAGGCGAGTCAAAGACAATGTTGTTATGTTTGGTCTCCCATTAAATTGACCAGTGAAAACTGGCACGCTCCGCGATACGGTGCCATTGTCCTAGAAACGACTGCCTGCTTTTTTTGGTTTTTTACATAACGATCATAAGCTCTCAGTTTCTTTGGCCGTGCCTGACTCGGGAGAGAGTAAAACCCCTGAACATTGCTGGTCTACCCGCATCTGTTTCCTTTTGTGTGAAGAGTTTCAGCATTGGGAGATATGCAGTAAACAGATTATTCCAGTGAAATTATGAGGCCATCATCGTGGTGGAAGAGACAAATGAGGCACTTTGTGCTATTTGGCTGTTTTTATAAAAATTTTCTTTGATCCCCGCTTTCTTTTTGAATGAACTCAGCTGTCCGATTTTTCCTCTTTCTCCTTCAGGAGAAGCTTTCTGTTTTAAAGGCAGCGCAGGTAGAAAAGCAGAAGAATTGACTGACTGTTTTTTTTTTCATGATGGAAGACAGGAATCGTGTCAAATAAGTATGGCACATGTTTTCTTCATTATTAATGATGTTTTTTTTCCTTTGTGGTATTCCACTTAAATACAACATTTATCATTTCGAATTACAGCTACCTTGTTTGTGTAGTAATTTATATTTCCCTAAAGTGAAGCTTACATTCATCATTGTCAGATAGAAAGTTTCCTTTTTCATCTATATGTAAGTCTAGATATGTGTTAAATTTCAGTTGTTGAAATGTATTATTTATCATCATTATTACTATTATTAAAAAAAATAATAACAATGTAATAAATGATTACTATATTTGTGTGATAATACTGAGATCTGTTGAAAGGTATTTATATAAATTTTTAGCAATTTTTCATTTTGTCCGAGGGGAAAAAAGGGCGTTTTCACATGCTGCTGAACCCAGACTAATACCTACTGTTGAGATTTAATTACACATTAAAACACATTAACGATTGTCAAATAAAAATGGGTGTAGGCTAAGCTAAGCACGCAGTGATAAAAACTGCATTCTTTACTTGAGCTGAGTGGGCTTTTTTACGTTTTTTATTTGGAAAAAAACTAGAGAGAGCAAGAAAAGGGGGGAGAAAGAAAGGGAGAGAAAGGAAAAGGAGAAAAGAAAAGAAAGAGGTTATTGAGAAAAGAGAGTCAGAAGCAGCGAGGGGGTGGTATTGTCTGTATTAATACTGTGTCTTCCCAGTGCCGGGTCTCTTTTCAGGCTTTTGTAGCGGCGCCAACCATGAAATGTGTCTGTCCCCAAAAACCATATACCCACTCAGGAGGGTTTCCCGACCTCAGAGAGACAGAGAGGAGGAGGAGGAGGAGGAGGAGGAGGAGGAGGAGAAGGAGCAGGAGAAAGAGTGCAGTGGGCAATGCTCACTATCAGGCAGGCCAGCCAGAAAGGAGGGAGAGCCAGGGAACATGGCTTATTCACCGGGCTGCACTCACAGCGAGGCCCTGGCATCGGCTGCTAAGTCTGGCTAACAACGCTATTCAGCACCCCACAGCCATAGTCATGCTAGAGCGAGAGTCACAATACGTTTCAAATAATAAGAAACATTACTTTTATTTTTCTTCCGTTTTTTTCCTCATAGAGATATTTTTCCCTATAAGAAGTGACGAGTTTTTCTTTTGCTGAATGAAAAGTGAGGTCAGGACTGATTTTTAGAAAAATTAAACAAAAATAACCTCTTGTTTTATTTTGCACATGTGGGTTGAAGAATAAAGTAATTATTATGTGGGCGAGTTTAGCACAGCAAAGGAGTCTGATGTTCAGAAAGTGAGAGGAGTTGTGAGAGGAGTTGTGTCGGCGGCCGTTTTTTGGCACGATGCTATCTCTCTGTATGGAAGACGCCAAATTTTCATACACAATCCCTGCCAACCTCCTCCCTCTGATCCTCGCTTTCTTCTCTTTTCTTTTCTTTTCTTTCACTTGTTCCCCTTTTCTTTTATTCCTCTTTTAGGGTTCAAATGAATGCCCTCCCCTAGCCTCATTAGCACCCCGGACTCCTGTTTGCAGCTACAGAAAAATGTATAATAACTTGTAAGCACAAACATTTTAGCGCTCAATAGGACCATTATCCTTGTTTTTTTTATGAAAGCGGCCCATCATGGGGCTCTGAGCCTTGACTGTGAGATTTTTTTTTTTTTTTTTTTTAATTCTCTGATGTTTCTTTCATTTACTATGCAAATATGTTTTGTCAGCAGCCGTTCAGTTGATATATCTCCACAAAGACCTTTTATATTTTATTTATTTATTTATTGTAGATAAAATATTTTGAGTAGAGGTAGAATTGTTGGAGAGTTTTTCTTTTGTTTTGTGTAGATTTATTGCAATAGATTTATTCAGTACAGAGCAAATTACAACTAAATAAGTGACAGATTTATGGCAGATTTATGAATTATGAACGTCGTCCGTTCTTCAGTTGAAAAATGTTTTCACTGTCTTGTGGCGCTCGTCCTCCTTGAGAGACAACCTTCATGAGGGCATCGTTTGGTGTTCATTACACCGTGAGAAGGAGAGCAGTTTAGAGAGGACAGAAAGTGGGGTGGGGGGGTGGGGGGGGGGGGGGTTAGCAGCGGCGAATGAGTGAGCTAGCTGAGAAGCACAACAGAATGCAGAGAATCAAATTTGGCATGCGTCTGTGTAAGCGAGTAAGCTTCAAATCAGTTTGGACACAGATCTAGGACACTAGACGGAGAGAAGAAAGCAGGATGAAACGGGATAGGGAACGACATGGGATTGAGAGGAATGGGGGGGCGGGGGGGGGGGGGTAGTGTGTATATGTGTATGTGTGTTTTGCGGATGGGGGGTGTAGTTAAGAAGAGGATGAGATGGAGGGGGGGGTAGGTGGTGGGTGAGGTTGAGGCGGTGAGGAGGGTGTGTGTGTGTGGGGGGGGGCGGGGGGGGGGGGGGGGGTGGGGGGGGGGGGCGGTGGTGGTGTTTGGTAGAGTGTCCCTCAATGACGACTTGAAAAACAGGCCGGTAAATGAATGGAGTGGCAGTAAACAAGGCTCGGCGCTTTATCAAAAGACTCCATTCATGTGTGAACAGGAGAGTCTCTCTTTTCTCTGAGGAGACAGAGAAACGTCGACGAGAGGACGCCGCTTGTTTAGATAACAGGATGAGTTTGGAGTGGGATGGCGTTAGTGTGCGTGTTGGTTGATGTTTGTGTGAGTTTTGGAGGGGGGGTGCAGAGCAGGTGGGAGGTGGACACAGTCTTAATGAGTGGGGTAAGGTGGGGGGGGGGTAGAGATAGTGAGTTTTTGTTTGTTCTTTATCACTAGCCTGGATTCAGTGATCCAGAGTGTTTTTTTGGGGGGTTAGAATTGTGGGACAGGCCGATGATAGTATGTGTTTGTGTGTCGGGGTACAAAGCAGCGTAGGGGGGGTGGTGTCCTTTTGGCAAGGCTCATGCGTGTGTATACACAGGCGTGCATGTGTGTGTGAGAGTGCATATGTGCATATGTCTCTGTCTGCTCATTATACATGGTTATTTTTTCCAGGCCGAGTGCTATGCTCTATTTTGCATGATTTACAGTCCTACGAGCCAAGCAGCAGGTCTCTTTTTATGAGAGCTAGAGTTTGGAAGGAGCAGAGTCTTGGGGTCTCAGGGACACTGCGGTGAACCGGCCACAGCAAGGTGCCGTGCATTGGTCTCTGCTTCAGCTGTTCATAATTCAGCCCGTCAGCCTGTCGGCCAAGGGTACCAGGTGTAAACTAAGTGCTAAAAAGTTAATTTGCTCATTTATGTCACGCAAACTTTTTAATTAAGAGGAAGTGAATTTATGGATATAAAGATCAGGATTAAGTCACCTCCAACCACTTAGTGGATTCTGGCTGAAAGAGTCGGGTAGAGAAGCCAAGGCAGAGTGGCGTCTTTCAAAGCCTTTAATGTATCTTATATTTAATTACACTGCACTTTAATGTGAATGTTAACAATTCTTACTCCTTTTTAACTTGCCTATAATCATTAAAGCAGTGGCCTTGCAGAATGAGATATGAGATGTGCATCTGTTACTTTTAACTGGAACAAACTGACAGCTGAGCTTTATTCTTTTCAATTCCAGCAATTCCAGAGTGAAAGAAGACACATAATGTGTTCATCTTGTCATTCAATGCAAAGAGTCTCTTTTTAAAAGCCCTTTGTGTAGGTTATCAGCAGCATCCAGCATGCGTACTCTCTCAATGTCTCTGTTGCTGCTTGTCTTTTATAGGTTATCAATGATGTTACTTCACCGTCCTTCCATTAATATATCTCTTTCTAAAACAGGTCTTTTATTTGACTGTTAGAATCACAGGATTGATGTTAAGCTCTCTGTGGCACTCAGGAACCCCCCCTTTTCCTCTCTGTATCCTCTGTCTTGCCACCCCAAAGTCCCCCCTCCCAACCCCACCGCCTGTTCCCCTCACGTTTATTGGACCCAAATTCGGGTGCCACCATGGCAACCAAGGCTCCCAGGGAACCTTGCCTGGGTAGAATCCAAGGTGCCTCCAGGGTGGCACTGACTGGCGTTGTCTGCGTCGACGGGCTGTCGCCACGGCAGGTTGCTACAACAGGGGCCAGCCTGTGTCTGGCCCGCCACAGCTGCGTTGGGAGCGCTAGCTCGCTAACCTCCGTTAACTAACTACCAGCTAACATGACCTGCCATATCCGGTGACATTAGCCACTGCTTCCACTGCTGCAGGCCTCGGCGACTGCAGCACGGGGGAAGCAGGGGAAGCATTTCACCAGTATGCATATTGATGTGGCATGGCTGGGTGCCCAGTCCTGCCTCCCACATGAGAGAGAGAGAGAGAGAGAGAGAGAGAGAGACGAGAGAATGAGAGGAAGAAAGACAACATAGAGATGCATTTTAAATGTATAATATATGAGCATATATGTTATTTTGAACAATGCCTCTCTCTCCTGTCGTGTGTAAATATTGAGCTGCACACATTTGGCTCCGAGTATCTTGTCAACACATGTGCATGATATTTAAATATGTGATTATGATGTGGGCATCTTATGAGGCAATACTGTATGGTTTCATCACTGATGCTGGAAACCATCAGCAGACCAAAAATGTGAACAAGAGATGAAATTCATTCATGAGGTGTTATTATTGCTTTATTGTATTTTTTCTACAGGATGCTTTCTTCCTTTTGTGTGAGTGCACGGCTTCCTGTGTGAAAGTGAATGTATGGTCATCTGCTTCACTCTGTTTATTTGCAATCAAAACAAGCAGGTGACACACACACACACACTCCTCATACTTAATGTGATGCTTATGTTAGTATGATCCAGATTGTATGCTAAATAGAAAAGGACGTTTATGTATATTTGCATTTATTTGCGATTCCTCCTGATACATAGAAACCCTGAAATCACCTGTTCTTATGGCGTGGATCATCTACCCACTCACACACACATACATACACAGCTGAAGCTTGAGTGGGACAGTATAGTGAGGATTTATGTGGTATTTCTTCTGACGCTCCTGGATCCTGCTGACTGAAAGCATCTTCATACTGTTTCTTTCCACTTTCCCGTTTCTCTCTGTCCTGGAAATTGTGCAATTTTCAAAAAAATATGAACACTTGAGAGAAAGCTGTGTGCATGGTCTGCAGTGGAATGGAGAGCCTTTTAGTGCTCACAGTCCTATCAGCTTTACTTTTTTACTGAAAACTAAATGCTTACTGTCATCTGTAACTAAACGCGCTGCTTCACGTGACTCACTTTTACTCACATACTGTCATATTATCGGCACAAGTGCAGTTTCTCCAATGAATAGACCCTGACTCTGCTGCTTCCTGAGTAGTACTTTCCAGGTCTTAACTGCACAGAGGGTGGGTAGGGCAACACATTGACTCTGCAGGGAAGGAATGGATATCTCATCACCCTGCTTTCTTTAACTATGAGTCAGTATCCGTAATTGCTCACGGGCCAATCACCGCTACAGTACACTGGGTCTCCACTTGATGAATGTAGCAGTGTACAATTTGTCTGAGCTTGTATTCAGTTTCACAAGTGAGTTTGCAAAGTGATTTACTTCTAAGTTGGTCTTGTGTCACCCTGACAGTTAGGTGGCATCTGTTCTTTTTAACCACTCCTTTGCCTGTTTTTTCTTAAATCTCTTGCTCTCTTTTCCTTCTCTGTGAGGACAAAGTCAGTGTTTCTTCTTCTTCACTCCTGAGTGAGTTCAGCCTGTGGCAGGGAGACGATATATTCGTCATGCGAAGTGTGTAAGGAGATATGGTGTGTGATCCATGACGGTGCTGGCGGCAGTGTGGGCGCTCAGCGCTGCCAGCTAGTGTAAAGAGGCCAGAGGTAGAAAGTTGAACAGAGGGAGAAAAGTTAGAGAGTACATGGTTGGAGACTGCCTAAACAGGAGAGGAAGTATTATTAAGTTGCTCCCTCCATGTTTTTTTCTTCCTCTTGTTTCTCTCGTCTCTCTCTGTGTTCCTCCTGATCTGAAATTGGGGGTTAGATTGAGGATAGTGACGGACTAATGAGCCCCCTTTCCTGCAATTACCCTCCTCTCTGCTATTCTCTCTGCGTCTCTCTCTCTCTCCCTCTCAAATTCTCTGTTCATCTCGTTCACTTTCTCTTTCAAGCTAACCGCTCCGTTCCTCTCTCTCTCTCTCTCTCTCCCTGTCTTTTCCTTTGCTGTCACCTTCTTAAAGAGTGGTGGTAAGTCAAGGTGGCACTTTGTTTTTAAAAGCAACAGGATGGTTAATTAGAGAAATCTGGTCTTAATTTGTGGTAGATGGTTATCTGAGATGTTGGATGGAAATACTGCTTGTTAATAAAAAAAAACCCCAAATGAATGAAGAAATGCAACACTGAGCTGCATTTCTCTTTGTTTTTGTTTGATTGGCTTTTTAAAATTTTGGCTTTCTCTACACTCGGGTTTAAAATAGTTTTCTTTTTTTGGTGGATACTCTCTTTCATGCTATCTAAATTGCAGTTTCTTAGAATCAGGGGCAGATTTTTATTATATGTAATGAGGTTTGGAAAGTGTATTTTACATATGAATCTCAGTTATTTGCATATTGGCAGTGACTCCTGGTACATAGGGTCATTCTTTCTTTCCAGTCACTCATTTTGTGGTCTAAACTGCCTCTTGAACACAGGAGGACTTTTGTATATGTGTATTAGTGTGTTTAACTGGAGGTGTTCATGAAAAAGAACATGATTTCTTTTCCTTTCATGGTGCCTGGCTCTGCTGTTTGTGTTTAGTTTGGTTGCTAGCCTGCTGTGTCTTCCTCCCCACTGCGCTCTGGCCATGAAATGGAGCAGAATTGTCAGGGGTTTGGTTGCCCTTGCTGTTTTTTATTTCCCTGGCGCAACATACAGACTGAACACCCCCCCCACCCTTCCCTGTGACAGCCTCGGAGGCTATAGATCTCTCTGTATGTGCAATGACTTCAGAGCTTTGTGCACACCATTTTGGCAGAGTGAAATCACTACATTAAAACACTTTTCAGGCATTTTTATCGTTCTCTGTTTTTATTGTCATAATTGTATGAAGTTTTTTTTTTTTTCCTAAAACATGTGACAGCAACATCTCTCTGTGGAGGCTTTGCTCCTAGCTTACAGTTGTATTGGCACCAGAGGTTAGAATAACAGCAGGGTGGCTTACTGAGTCAGGTTAAAGCCCCTCTGGTGTCGGCAAACACCCAGTTTGCTTGAGTGGCCTTGAACAAGACACTGAATCCCTACCAGCTCCAGAGGTGCTACTCTGTAACCGACCCTGACCTCCAACCCTACTGAGGAAAGCAACTAGAGTCAAGAATTTTACAGGGGATCAATGAAGTATCACATTATTAGTAACTCTGAGCATTGCAGCATGCTCTTCGGATGGTAAATGCCTCGCACAGGTGCTAATGGGATGCTACCTCCAAGCTTAGCGCCAACTGCTTCACATCCTAACTCCTGTCGTGTGCCAAGTAAAAGTCACTCTGGATGCTAAATCCTTGCCTAGCGCACGGCGCTAACAAGTCCCAATCTAGACTGATCCCTATTAATACAGTAGGTCATGATCAGCCTAAAACCTCCCAGCATACAGCTGCCCTCCATGTGGCCCAGTGTTACTTCAGGGTCACCCCAATTACTGACGGAGAGAGAGAGCAGGATGAGGAGGAAGATGAATGAGGGGCTGAGTTCTGACTGTATGTGACACATGTGTGGCTGTTGTTGATTAAAAGTTGTTGTTGTAATTGCGGGGCTTAAAATGCCAGGTGGCGGATGTGTCCCGCTAATCCCCTATCTAATTTCGAGGTCCAGGGGTGAAGCTCTTAATCCGTAACACACACATACGCTCACTCATAGTCTTGCAAACACTCATGCACATATGCACATGGACACACAAGCACACATGTGCTGATACACACATTCTCTACGCACATGAAGTTTTGATATTCCCAGGAAACTGTCGGCTTATTTGCACATGCTTTGAACAACGTATTGCTCGTAACACATAAAAGTGTGGCAACAGTGCACCAAACACTCACACAAACATGTTCAACTTCAGCAGTTTGGCCTCACACTGCAGCCTTATGGCTATCTTTATATACACACACACACACACACACACATGCAATACATCTTCATGCAAGTCAGTATCATTCCCTCTACTTTGCGTTCTCTTTGTCCTTCTCTCTCTCTCTCCCGTGTTTATTTTTATGACTTTGGTGGTTTACAGGGGTTGTTGCTGCACACTGGCACCATATAAAGGTACACTTGAGATAGAAGACAGTGTCACAGGGACAGAGAGATAAGAGGGTTGACTCTCTACTCCACCCTTTACCTCACTTCACCCCTGCTCTGCTGCCACTGTATGTGGGTCAACCACACAGTGCACACAGTGCGCACAGTGGATAGCTACAGTATGACACGAGGAGGCCTCACTGGGGAAGGGGAAGGGGGTGTTACTGTCTACGATGGTTATCTTTATATTTCTGCTTTTCTTGGATTTTAGTGTCTGTCATTGAGCTTTTATGCCAGTTTTTTAATTTCTAAAGCAGCATGTCTTACTCAGGGAATGTGTCAAACTTTATAAATAATAAAATGATCTTTCTATTCATCCTTCAGTAACAGTTTTGTTTGGGTTTCCTAAACCTGTTGATCTCTATTCAGCAGAATATATCTAAAACCCTGCCAGCTCTCCCTACCGCTCTCCCTCTTTCTCCTTTCTTTGTCTTTCTCTCACCCTTTCTGCCTCTTGGTGGCAGGTGTGGCGGCCATGTGTTTTAAGTATGTGTAGTAGCAGCCTAAGCTAAGAGGGGGGAGGAAGGAGGGCAGGGAAGGAGGGAGGAGGAGGAACTGCCTTGCCTGGGGCGTAGGGTCATCTCAGGTGAAATGTCTCTGTGGGCATGTGGGCAGGGCCTCGAGGAGAAGAGGGAGGGGTCGGAGCAGGAGTCTGTTGACACAGCAAGATAGAAAGTTTGTTGCTGATAGAGAGAGTGGGACAGATCAGGCAACCGGTCGATAACTAATATTTATACATTCTTAGTGCGAAGTGTCATCGAGTATAGTGCATATTCCAGCCTTTAACTTGTATGGAGTTATATTGTTAAGCGGTGGCCGGGATGAGAGCCTTGAGAATGAGAGAAAGAAGGAAAGAGGGTGGGAGACGGGGGAACAACTCCTTCTGGCCTCTGGCTGTACTGTGGATTCAGAAGGAGTTCCTAATAAAGGAGAAATATGCATCCCAGTGATACATTGAGTGACCGGGACAGTGTGAAGTGTTGTGAATTTACAGTGACAGCAGCGAGATGTGTGTTCACATTTGGAGCACTGAGAAAGGTGCCTTGTCAGGGGACCTCTGTCAAAAAAAATAGGGGAGCTGACTTGAGAAGAAACTTTTAGAGAGAAGGAAGGAGGGAAAATAAACTGAGAGGAGGTGGGGGGGGGGGGAGTGACAGATGATTTCCCAAGTTCAGATATGAAAAGAGGGCGGAGGAAAAGATAGAGAGGAAGGGAGGGAAAGAGAGAAACGGAGAGAGAAGTGAGGAGGTGGCAAGAGAGAAAAAGAAAGAGAGGCTGCAGAGAGAGAGGAGGAACGTAAGAGAAAGAGAGAGAGAGAGAGAGAGAGAGAGAGAGCTTCTCTGCAGGGCGGGTTTCCTGAGGTCACAGTACTGAATATCACAGAGGAATGTGGAATGCTGAATCGCTGCCAATGCAAACACACCGGCCGCGCCACCGCCGCCTCCAATGGCTGTCAAGAGCTGCTTTATATACACACAAAGACACACAAACATGCAGTCATATACTGTATGTGTCCGAGCATATGTACAGTCACACAGAACGGAGATCGGGTTTACTGCACAGATAATCAAATGGCAAAAAAAATGAGCCCAGCGCACTCACATACTTTCACTTGTAGAAACATCCACACTGTCAGCACCTGCAGAAGATGTAATTTTTTTTTTTTCTAAGTGTAGCTGACGGCACAGAGCCGTGATGATCAGAGACCAGGTTTAGGTAACTTTGAACTGCACTTCTCTGCAGCCGTGATTACTCGACTGGGATATTCTTGCTCTCAAATGAGCGTTATTCAGAAATGTTTTCATTAGTTTGTGTGTGTATGTGCATGTAGAAGGAACATTATAATGGACCGTGACAGCATAGCTGAAACGCAGGGAGCTGTAAGTTATTACAGCTGTGACACACACACACACACAAAAATACACACACACGTATAGACATGCATATGTACAGTTGCACACAGAGTTAATGACTCATTTACTGCAGGTTGGACAAACATGTTAAAACACACTCACACATACACTGATCCAGTGAGTCATACACCATGCACACACATGCTAAACCAGCGTTTGATGTTTTGTCAAGGACTTAGGTTATATCCGCCTCCGGCTAAAAATAAATGCAGGAAAGATGTAGAGGAGAGATCACCTTTGAAGAATTCACGTACAAATGATGAAAAGAGAAAGAGATAAAGTGCTCATCCAAGGGCCAAGAAACTTCCATTTGTCCTCCACGTCAATACCAAAGTCAAACGAGAATCATTCAGAACGTCGGCGGTTGATTGAATCAAGGAGAAGCTGCAGTACAGATGCTCCGACTCAAACAGGTTCAACAGGATGAAGGCTAGGCTGCACCACAGAAGAAGATGCACAGAGAGCAGAGATGGGAGTGTTTGTCTGACCTCTTTAGTTTGTGGGCATATATGTGTCCTAATGATTTACTTGTGCACGCCTGCTCACGAGTCCCTATAAAAGTTAACAAGACAAATTGCTGTGTCTCTATCCGCGCTTGTTTTTCTAGCTGTTGTAAATTTAGAGGCTGTAATGTGCATCCCACCCTTTTCCTAGTGTGTGAGTGTGTGTGTGTCTGTGTGAGTGGGGGGGAGGCGGTGGGTGGGTGGGGGGGCTGGTGGAGGGAAAAAGACTGTGTCTTTTTCTCCTCCTCCGCCACCCTCCCTCTGTCTTGGAGCATGTCAGGGTCAAAGGTCATAACAACTGAGTCACTCCGTCGTTCTTTGATGTGGTTCACCACACAGATGCATGCGCTCATGCACACACACACACACATGCACACACACACACACACACACACACACACACATACACACCAAGGTCAAGTCAAGACAAACAGCACTCACACGTAGGGCCTTGTGCCTCCGTTTGCTCTCTCTCAAGGCGTTGACAGCCAAGGAGAAAAAACAAGAGCAGGGTTTCTGTGTGCTGGTCTCTAGACTTTGATGTGCTCTCATGTTTGCCTCATGCTCTTTAGCAGGTTAGACAACAACCCTCAGGCTCAGGAAGGGCTTCGTCTGTGCGACATGGATGCGCGCTGTGTGTCCAAGAAGGAGGAAAAAGACAAAACACTATATATTCAGATGGGAAATAATGAGAGGATTGTGGCTGCAGAGCTTTAGTTAACTGGCTGCTCTGTTTGATGGGAAACATTCAAGGTTAACGGATGAACATAACGTCTCGAACCTTTTTCACTAAACAAAACATCTCTAAACAATAAACATGTCATTATTGAAACCATGGAACAGTTTGCTTCATGGACTGGACTTATGCGTCCAACAACACATTACTTAATTTCATCACGTCACTATAACGAAGATCCGATTCGTAAACCGGCATCATTTTGTCCAGCTGGGACTCTCTCTCTCTCTCTCTCTCTCTCTCTCTCTCTCTCTCTCTCTCTCTTTCTTATCGGAAGTTTTTGCTTTGTGCTTGAGGTTGTCAGTCATTTTCTAGAAGTAGGCAGGTTCTGTGTGTATTTGTGTACTTTTTGTTCACACCACAGGAGTTTAAATGAGCTCATTTAATTTGCGCAAGTGTTTGTATGCACACATATGTATTTGTTTATGCGGTCGCTCACACATGTACAGCCAGCATGCGTTTGTATGTTTTTCATTCTGTCCACACCCTGTCATCTCCCTCATTCTCTCCTCCAACCCTCTGTTCTTTCCCTCCCTCGCTCTTTAGCTGTGCAGTTGGGAGAGGCAGGCCCGGAGTCAAAAGTGCAAGTGTGCCGTTGGCTGATGAGTCACAGAGAGGCAGCTTTCCCCCCACTGTTTGTAAATATGTGGTTACCCTAATTGAACACAGCTTCAGTTCCCAACAACTTTCATTTCTTCTTTTTTTATTGTGTGTGTGTGTGTGTGTGTGTGTGTGTGAGCATAGCCACAGCTGGAGCAGGACACACATGGCACT
Source organism: Thunnus albacares (assembly GCF_914725855.1). Taxonomy (NCBI): domain Eukaryota; kingdom Metazoa; phylum Chordata; class Actinopteri; order Scombriformes; family Scombridae; genus Thunnus; species Thunnus albacares. The sequence continues at coordinate 1,492,469 of NC_058108.1, read as the reverse complement.
TATACACACCGCTGTACTATACTTGAATCACACAATCACACATATCACGGGTCCAGAGGTCAACTGGCACACACACACACATCCAGTTATTGTGAGGAGAAGGATGAAGCGCATCTCCCCGCTTCTCTGTCACACACACACACACACACACACACACACACCGAGTAACTTTAACATCTCTCCATAATTACAGGCTGTGAGATCCTAGTCTAGAGGCTGTGGTTTGGCTGGCCCTCCTCTCCCTCCATTAAGACACTAAGCAGCATGTGTCACTCAGCACTTGGACGACTCCTCCCCCAGAGGTGGCAGCAGGGGGCCAATAAATGTACACTCACACCCTCGCACACATTTCGTCTCTCTCTCTCACACACACACACACACACACACATGTAGAGGTGTCAGCGAGGGGTCTGTAAATGTTTTCCCCGAGGACTCTGCGGGGTGGCACCGGCATCGCTACTGCCAACAACCACAACTCATCTCTGACCATTTTATCTCAACTCAGATACATTTGACTCCGAAAAAAAAAAGGAAATTCCATCACGTGCTGCAACAGCTACTCGCACACTCGCAGTTAACTTTGAAAGTTTTAATACTTTGTAAAACATCAAAATGTGACTCAGTTTAGTCGATAAGCAGTACTAAGTGCAGTCATCTGCTAATTTGACCCTTTGACTCAAAATATGGCCTCAACTAATCTGCATAAGTGCAGACCCAGAAGTACCCTTCGCTAAATTCATCTCCATAAACCCTGCATGTTTCCTTCCTTACCATCTCAAACCAGACTTTGTAATTTCACGTTTCGATCCGTAAATAGTTTTAAAAGAACTAATTAGATTATATCCTCCTTCATAAGCCCAGAAGCAGCTTGTACAGAATTAGACTTTATTTTAACCTATTTTTACTTTCGCTACCTGTTTTTTTTTCCTGCAGTCTTGACTTTACTTAATGATCCATGAGCCTGTCAGTAAACAAACATGACAAGATTTTCCCCAGATTTAAGCTCATTGACATCATCCCGTGCAAATCTAGAAGGTGGTCTGTGGTGGAAAATCCTGTATAATTTCTCTCACAGCACCTTGATTTTTAAACTTTGGCTTCAGTGACAGCTGAGTGCTTATGGAATTTACACTAACTTAACCTTTTTTTTCTGTGTGAGCTATGAAATTATCACCTTTAGTTGTGCTTTCCTTGTTACCCACATTATTAACTAGGCAAGATTTTCTTTTAATGAATTAAAGTTTTAGGTTTGATGTGTTGTTGGCTCAATCTTTAAGCTGTCATATCACCAAAATGACAATAAATAAAATAAACATTCAATTAAAAGAGTGCATGCAGTTCGTCCACAGAGGTCCAAGAACAATATAAAAGAATCCCAAATGTCTTTCAAAACAGCTGCTTGAACATGTTCAAATCTGCACATTTGGTTGTAATTTCCTAATTAACATAATCCAGTAGTAAATTTTTACATGTGCTGAAATCATTACCCTGTTGGATCTGTTTTGACTTCCTGACCCCTGATGACTCATGGCTTCAGGTGCTTAGACTGTCACCTGCAGCTCCATCTGCACCCTTCAGTCTAGCTAATTCGAATTTGATTTGATTTACCTCAGTTGACCCTAACCTCGAGCAAACATTTAGGGTCATGCCAATCTCAGCTCTAGCAGTAACCCTGCAAACCCTGACTGAACAGTATATGACAGGGCCATATTAGCATACGGCTCTCTGGCCTGTCCCATGTTGGTAACGGCCGGTTAATCGACTGGTGACAATATCAGAGCTCCCCTCAGTCCCAAAGCAGCTTAGCCTCCCCAGGGCACAGCCAGAACACCCTGTAATTGTGCATGTGTGTTTGTGTTGCACATGTGTGGATGTGTTTGTGTAACACTGTACTGTTGTAGTAGACTTATATCCCATATCAAGGTACAACAGAGAATTAAGTGTACCTACTGTATGACACTGATAATTCCATTACATTCAGAAAAGGGAAAGAACTGTGCTGAGGTCTGCAGTATGATTAGTGGCATATGATCGAAAAGCAATATGGACAAAAGAGTCAGTGACTGAGGGAAACAGATGCAGCTGTGCAGACAGACTCAAATAAGCACACACGCACACACAACGGCCGTGACAGTAAACACAGTTTAAATCCACTCAGGGATTACAAATCCACTTATAGTGGGTCAACTTGACTATGTCAGCTGCAGATCCCACACTGATCCTGCTGCCCTTCCCGCACTGCTTCATGTTGCAAATTTGAAACAACTAATATGAACATGATGAATTCCCGAGCGGTTCGTTTCTACACACGTGCACGTCCTCTAGACTGTAGTGCATTATGGTCAACCTACTTCCTGAGTGTGTTGCATATGTTTAGACCTTTCAGAACTGTTTAAAGTCTTTCAGTTTATTATTCTGAGTGTTAAATTGAACATAAATGGCAGTAAAAACAAAAAAAAAAAGGTAGAAGACGAAAAGAGAGAGTGGCAGCAAAGAGCAGAGCTTTTGTGTCTGCATGTTTTTGTATAAGTGTGGACGAGTGAAGGAGTACATCGTCTGAATGAGTAATGACACATATGATATTGACTTTAATCACATCTGTTTATGTGATTTCATCTCCCTCCATTCCCATTGGACCTCCCCTAGTTCTTGGAATGGGCCGCAGCCTGGTCTGCCAAAAATAATCGCTTGTTTGCTGCTATTTACTTAAATCTGTCAAAGAGGCACTGTTGGAGCCCATGCTGTTATGGTTCTCTCTTTTGCTCCATGTGTATGTGTGCAAAGTACACAACGATGTGCCAGTGTGCGTAATGTTCTATACTGTTCTCTCAGTTGTGTGTGAGAGTCATATGTATCTAGGCATCCTAGCCAGTGGATACACTTTCCCTCTCTCTCTCTCTCTCTCTCTCTCTTTCTCTCTGTCTCTCTCTCATATGCACACACAGACACACACACACACACACACACACACACACAACCACAGCCAGCCAGCCAGAGTGTGAGACGCCTCAATATCTCTCAGTGAGTAGAAACCTGGCAGAGGCACTGGGTTCATCTCAACGTCTCTCTGTGTGAGACCAGAGGCCTGTGAAAAAAAATACACCCTCAGAATATAACGCAGACACACGCACACGTATACACACACATACACAGCGCCTGAGGGAAGTGAAGAAGTGTCAGACAGGGGTGTCGGGGGGGGGAGGGGGTGGGAGGGGGGGGGGGGGATTTGTGTGGTTTGGATGTTTGCCTTTGTCAGATGAGCGATGTCATTTTTCCTTCTACTTTATGAAAGACGACGGAGGGGGAGAGTGAATGGTCAGAGAGCATGCAAGGTGAAAGGATGCCAGGCAGATGTCAGCTCACACCTTCCCTCCCTTTTTCTTCATCTTGTGCTTTCTTCATTCTCTGTCTCCGTCCCTCTTCATCATTTTTCCTAACCCCTCTCTCTCTCTCTCTCTCTCTCATCTTTTCTCTTTCACATCGGGTCTGGAGGCATCACAGACCGCTCCCAGCTGGAACAGGGTCTGAAAGCATCCAGGGGATATATCAGTTATTATTAAACCTGCTCTCTGATTGCCAAATACCTCATCACTCATGTGCGCGCACGTACACTTACGCACACATACACGCACCACCTGGCAGAGTGAAGCAACCCGCTTTTCTCACAGAAGATAGACATTAAAAAAGAAGAATAAAAAATACCCTTCTGATTAGAAGTTGAAGAGATTGTCGTAAATCTTCCCCTTTGTGATGGCAAAATGGTAAACACATGTCAAAGCTGTCTCCTCGGAGTGCAAAGCTTGCAGAGCGCCTCTTTGGAAGTCTTCAGCGTTACAATAATGATTCCACCACACCCAGCGGCCCCTGATCCTTTTTCTTTTCCAGACTAGACATTTACAGTCAATCAAAAACTCATTAAATACTAATACTCTCTGCTCTTTAATGAAGTTACTGGACAGAGAATGACTGGCTTATTGAATGTCACATACTTATATTGCTGTAGTTTAGACATTTTTGTATGAGCATCTAAAAATAGCATCTAAAATCATGAAAGCACATAAGGAGCGCTTGATTTATGATGATCTACTGTTCTGTTTTTCATTCTGTTTTTAAGTTTATTGAGGTAACTGGCAAGATTAATGCAAGGCACTGCAGATGTTCATATATGAAACAATAACTCAACATTGTTTTTTGGATATTTTAATTCTGTCCAGATCTGTCTGTCATAAGCCTTTTTGCTTATAGATGATATTGCTTCCACCTCCTCCTTCCGCTGTTCATGGCTGTGTCTGCACACACTTAGTGAAGTCGGATGAAGCCAAGCTTGTTTTCCTCCCTTCAGGAGATTACTTTAGCTACCATTCTTTTTTTTTTTGTTGAACAGGATGAAAAACAACTTCCACAGAACAAGAAAATCCATCTATCACAGCTGACATGAAGCCAAAGTATCTGTTGCCATGTCTTTTAGTGTTATCAGTGTGCCATGAAGTTCTGGAGTCTTTCCTTCACTTGTTAATCACTTGACACCAACAGGAAGTACCACAACATGTTGCCTTGTCATATCTAGTGTTTTCTTAATCAGTCCATCTCTGTTGGTCATGGTAACAGTTGATTTTTAAGGTAGGCTCTACACCGGGAAGTGTGTATTTTAACCCAGACAGACAAAAGAACAAGTTCAAAGTCAAATGTGAGTTTAAATCATGCAGAGCAGCAGGATGCACACAGTAAAATACTCACCGTCAGAAGAAATTTGATTAAAAATCTGATTTGAGTGTTTTTTTTTTCAGATATTATAATTTCAATTTGCATCTGAGGTTGAACTTGAACTTGATCTTGAACCTCAACTCAAGCTTGAACAGGTCAAAGCCAGTTGGCAGCCTCCCCCTCCCCCCACTACTTGTAGCTCCCTCTCCCTCTGTGTTGGGATTAAGGAGCGGTGGCGGCATCAAAGGCCTGTCACCACAAGAGTTAATGGAGCATCACACATGCATTCACACACACACACACACACACACACAGACATGAGAGACAGGTCCTGCAACTTGAGATGGGGGCATTTGTAGATTTGGGATGGGGGTATTAACAGCATAGAAAAGAAGGAGGGAATGTTACAGAAAGGGTTATAGGGCATGGTAAGGAAAGCATGTGTGAAAATGAAATGTTACAGTGCGGTTTTGAATAAGTCCATGTGTGCGAGCATGCATGTGTGGAAAAGCTGGAGTAGGGAGAGGTCATGTGTAGAGGTCAAATCCTTTAAGGGTACATGGGGGAAGTTTGCAATCATAAGAGGGAATGAAGAGAGGCACTTGTTCAACATAAAGCCTAATGTCATGCTTGCTTACACTTGAAACAGAAGGCCCCCATATTCACTGGAGAGAAATGTATACTGTTATCAGACACACACACACATGCTGCAGGCAGCCATACATTATATACATAACCACACAATGACATGCACCTTCCTGAACGCTTCCTGAAACTTACGTGCACACACACACACACACAAACACACACACATACTGACAGAGCTGGGTTAACAGGGTACAGTTCCTGTTGCTTCCCTGATCAAACAATGGTAGCTCTATTACAGGCCTGACAAGCCAGACTGTGCCGAGAGAGAGAGAGAGAGAGAGAGAAGAGAGAGAGAGAGAGAGAGGGTAAAGGAAAGGGAGCAGACAGAGAGATAGAAGGGGCAGCAGGCTGAAAAGCAAAACAGGCTTGGCAGAAAAAAAAGGCGCTGAGAAGGAGAAAGAAAGAGATCCTCTTACATACAGGCCATACTGTAGAGTCCTCCAGGGTTTTGTCTCTATAGACGTTGCAACACAGAAACTGTATTTCATTACCTGAATCCAAACTGCCACCTGCAAGGAAGAACGAAGATGAGCCTGTAATTGCATGTCTGCATTTGCATGTGTTGTTCACGCGGGTTTGTACTTGTGTCTATGCACGTGTCTGTGTGTATTCATGTTGCTGCTCCTCTCCAATGTGTTGTACATCAGTAAGTGGCCAGTCGGTGCTTTGTCCCCCTCCGTTTGACACCAGCGTGTACAGAGCCCCTGTAAGAACACAACCTCTGCTTGGAACAAGCCACCCCTGTGTTTCCCCTCCTCCTTCTCCTCCTCCTTCTCCTTCTGCATATCCTGCCTGCTCCGTCTCTCCAGGAAACGCTCCTCCTCCCTTCCTTCCTCCCTCCCTCCCTTCTCACCCCACTTCACTGCTGTCTGGGCCTTTATCATTCCTCTGCCTCCTTCCTCTTTCTATCTATCTGCTAGGATGAAAGAGTCAGTGAGGGAGTATGTGTGAGGGAGCATTCCCTATGTGCATAATTGTCTGTGTGTGTGTGTTGTGTCTGTGTGTGTGTGTGTGTGTGTGTGCACCTAGGCCTATGTGTCTCTGTGTGTACATGTGTCTTTGTCTGTGCAAGTGTGTCTTTGTATATGTGATTAAAATTCTGTTGACTCTAGTGAGCTAGCTGTGTGAGGGCTCCTATTGAGTCAGAGCAGGTGGGCTCCTGCTACTACAGTCTTGCTAATCACTCCTTCCTCTGGGTGACTGACTGGGTCAGGCTAAGGGCAGCTGACATACAGACAGCCCACTGTTAATGCCCGCCAGAGTGAGAAGTCAGTGGATGATGAGACACCTTGTGTACTTGTTCGGATGTATCGGAAGGCTTTGGTTACTGCAATATGCTCAGCAGTGTTAGCTGGCTGCCATCACCATATGTCCAACTGTACTTATTAAAAAACTACAGTATAGTTCCTCACACACAATCCATTTACAATATCAGTTCAGTTCACTTTAACTCACTATCACCCATGCATGAAGACAAAAGATGTCTGCAAAGCTGCCATACAGGACACGTTCAAAGACTAACAAAGAATGGAAGTAAAACCAGTTTCTGTCATCAGATAAGATCAGAGGACACCTCAGCGTTACTAGTAACAGAAAGCAATAGTTAAAAGGATGCAACAGGCAAGTCAGCATTCTTGCTGCTTCTCAGAATGACCTATTTAACCTGAGTAACAACAGAAGTATCACTGACAACAGAATTAGACAAGAGTAGTCCTGTAGTTAGCTGTACTCACCACCACCAACACACTGCAGGTACTTCTCTCCAGATTTTCATTTATTCTGAATGACACTGAAGTAACGGCTGTTGCAGACATGTTGAAGTTTGAGGTCCCAGAGCAGAAAACCAAATAAAATATACAAGACATGTTGTTTGGAGGACATGTCAACTGTGACCAAAAAGTTGAAACAGCTGTACTTGAGCTAAACGCCCACATCAGCATGCATCACTGTGTTCACTGCGGTGGTTTAGCGTGTTAGCATGCAAACATTTGGTAATTAGCGCTAAACACAAGTAGTAAAGTACAGCTGAGGGTGAGTTCTGAAGGTAATTGGTCATAAACCAGGTGGTCATTCAACCATTGGTTGAAATAAAATTTTGACCAAATGATGGCGCTAGTCAGTAGATCAGTTTTTAAAATTCATCATCTGGAGACCGTGAGTGTGTTTACTGAACTTCACAGATATCCAGTCAGTAGCTGTTGAGATATTTCTATAAAGAACTAAAACATTGCTAGAGGGAAAGTCTGAGGATCACTACAATCATCAGAATGTATCCTCCAGGGACCTTGAATATCTGGTGTTAGTTGTTGGTGAGTCACTCTGAAACACAAATGTCAACCTCATGGTGGCATTAAAGGAAAAGTCTGGAGTTCACTAAAGTCACAAGGATTATATCCACTTGGGACCGTAAACGTCTGTACAAAATTTCATGGCAATCCATCCAGTAGTTAATGAGATACAGTATTTCTGTCTGGACCACAGCGGTTGATCGAGCGGTTGCCATCTTTATATTCATGCTGCTAAAAATCACGGCCTTACCTGCCAATCATTCTAAAACATTCTCTTCCAGTTCTTGATGTCATTCTGTCAGTTTGACGTTTTATCTGTTCTTCAGTTGTCAGACCAGCCTCGTGGTGGGAAACAGAGATCTAAAGTCAGAAATTTCCAAGATGGGTGATGCTGTGAACAGTATGACTACTGTCCTGGCCACGGGTCAAATAAACTTCTGTCTTGTAATGATAGCCAGACAGTCAGACAGCTCATTAACCCTGCTATTCAGCAGACTGACTACATCTGATAGTAAGTCACTCAGTCAGGAGTTTTTTCTGGAGATTCCTCAGATATCAGGATATAGAAACTGTCACTGTGGCAGCAGTGTGGAGGGATGAAAGAACAGATTATTTCTCCTAATGGTTTGTCCTTGTATCCAAATTAATAAATCCAAAGTCTTAATAAACTGACACTTAATGTCTAAATAAATTGGCTTCCACAGCAGCAGACTACACGTTTGCACTGTAAGCAAACACAGTTTGCTCTCTCACCACCAAACCTGCGCCGTCTGTCTAAATGTGCTTACAATAAATAAATAAATATATTCATTAAAATATTTTTACGCTGAGTCACTAATCACTAAATACACTTCAAATATGTAAGCCTCGGTTCAAAAAATATGGTCGAAGAGAAATGTAATTACTGACCAGCTGCATGCGAACATGTAAACGTGTATCAACCAGGTGTTTTTTTACTTTGTGCCTAAACCTGCAGTAACCTCGTTAACTTCCAGGTAACCCTGCGTGCACGTTACGTAGTGAATGAGACAGATGCAGAGAGCAGAGAGATGAGTCTACCAGGCGTCTGACACAGCTGCAGACGCACCAGCGGCCCACAGGCTCTCGATATAAGACGGGGGAGAATGAGTGAGATATAAGAGAGAAACTACATTGACTTCAGTCCTTGATCAGAGAATAAGAATAAGTATGTGGGGGTTCTGAACCAAGGCTGCTGAATCGTGTTGTTTGAGAGAGAGAGAGAGCACTTATGTGGTTTTTGTGGGCATGTATGTCTGTGTTTTTCTTTCTGTTGTCTCTCAACCCACCTATGTCTCTTTATCTGTGAGGGTATACAGCATGAGCATGTTTTGTATAAAAGCCTACTCTCTGCTGCCCCCCCCCCCCAAAACCAACCCTACCAGTGCTGGAATGCATCTCATGTCAGATCTGGGATAGAATAGTTGGATGTCCATTATGTACATGTTGGGGCGCCGTGGTGGTCTGAGGGTCAGGAGGGACCTCCATCTCTCGCTCCTCTCATATATAAACCTTGAAGCTACGTACAGGCAGCTAAACAGCAAAATCATCTTGCGTGTGACCCATAATGTATACTTTTAAAGTTAGATCATGGAATTTAAAAACATTGGTCAAGTGAAGGTTTAAGTCAGACGTATGTGTGTATCCATGTCTGAAGGATCCAGCTATATATTTTCACCCTGGACTGTTGCCCAGTGCTGCCCATGGCTCCTTTCCTGGCTCGCATCCAGTCTAAACTACAGATACACCAATGAGACTGGTCGGAGCATTAACAATGAAAGGAGATCACCTCTAATCTCTGATTTAAAAAAAAAAAAAAAAAAAAAAGTTACATAAAGTATTGTGAGCTGTGGAGTATTATTTCAGATACCTTGGCTGGCAACCAAGACGTTCTTAAATCTGGCAGGGATTGCAGTGCTTTTTTTGTGCGTGTCCCCCCGGTGTAGAAAGTACAGAGGGTTCATTGTGTCTTTTTCTGTCTGGGTGAGGAGGGGGAGTATTCACGTGTGCACAAACCAGAGAGCGCGTACCTTCCCCGAAAAAACCCTGCCTAAGTATGTTGTAAAGAAGAGATGAAAGTCACTGTGTTAAATAGAAATCCACCTCCCGTTTCTTCCCTTTCTTCCCTCCTTCCCCTCCCTCTCTCCCTACTTCTCTTCCATCCTTCTCCACCTCCTTTTCTCCAGCATTGGTGTGTTTTTTTTTTTTTTTTTTTTCATGTTCCCTTTCTCCCCGTCAGGCTTAATGCCTGCTTACAGCTCCATTTAGGCTGCATGCGTGGAAATTGGGTAGGGGATCTTGTGGGTTTTGTGTCCTTGGAGATAACCAGTGTGTGGGAGGTGACAAAGGTAGCGTAAGCCGTTTGAGTGTGTGTGTGTGTGTGTGTGTGTGTGTGTAAGTAAGTGCATGATTTTGTGTGTGTGTGAGAGAGAGAGAGAGAGTCTGCTTTAAGTGCAGGAATAGATCTCTGACAAACGGGAGTGCGTTGGGGTATGCATCTGTCAGTGTTGTTTGAAAAGCCAGAGGAGAGTTAATCTGAGCGAGTCACTCCACCTTGTGTTTGATAGGCTTGGCATCTCTGCTCGGCCCGCATCGCTCCGCTGTGCCTCTACTTTGACTAGTCTGCTCTGTCACTGAGTATATGAGCTCTTTGGCTTTCATATTTGTATACACAACAATGTCCATAAGTAAAATATACTCAAAGGTAAACACATTGGAAAGCAGGTTTGTGACAAATATACCTTATCAGGAGAAGTTGTGATACAGTCTCATGTAATGAAGCAGACATTTAAACTCTGAACTGTTCTGCTTTCTGTCACTTCAACCAATAAGCCAGTTTATGGGTATCTTTTGCATTTTAGGGATGTGACGTATTATGTATCTGTAGTACTGAATATCTTTTTATTTTATTTTATTTATGCTGGTTCCAATTTAATTTCTAATGGCTCACAGTGAGGAATATAAACATGTTTTTGGTGTTTAATTTTGGCTTATAACCCAAAAACATTAATGGTAAATTATTAAAACAGGTAAATATTAAACCAGATGAATTATCTGACAGGTACAGATACCCAGTTCTAATTGTGGCACATAGAGCAGATATGTGTTGTGTTACTGTTGCTATCACAGGCTTTTTCCACTTCACAGATATCCTCCTCTGTGTTTCTCTCCATCCTGAAGTGTAAAACTCTCTGCTCTCTCTATCCCAGTAATGACCAGCTTGGCCCCTATCATCAGCATCATCATCGTTGATCATCATCCTGGTCCCTATATCCACTGCTAGTTCAATCACTAATCCTCTCTAAACAATCCCTCATAGCTTGGATTCACCATTAGCCTGTCAATAAGCCACAATAATCACTATCAGCTATTAAGGAGCCAAAGCAGGAGGATCTGCAGCCGTTAGCTCAACACAAGAGCTATAAATAAGGTCTTACTGGGCCTTCACCCCAGACTGAGCGCTATGATTTGTGGCTGCGCATTGACCCTCAGCCAGCTAAAGCTAAAACAGTCTGACATGGGCTTATTGATCATGCACATTGATTGGTGTTTGTATGACAGTGAGCGCATGAACCAGACGTCAGAGTGAACTCTAACGCAGTATGTCATAAACTTTTTATTTCACATTAACCATACCTCCTTCCTCCTCCTCCTCCTCCTCCTCCTGTCTCTCTTCTTGCCTGCTCTCTCCCATGAGAGAGACAATCAGTGAGGGCGTCAGTAGTTTCGCCACAAAGCCCCCGAGTGGATTACATCACCGCCTCTGTTAACGATGCTGTCTGTCACAAGCCATCAGCATGTTGTTGACTTCATAGGGTCCTCTACTCAACTTTATTGTAATATTGGAACCAGTTGTAACCAGTCAGAGCGCAAGCCACAGGCGTGACCCGTTATATGAAGACATCCTTCTCATTCAGATACATTGGATTTCCATTATTTTCAGTGGTTCTGGAAAATCACTTAAGTTTATCTTCCTTTTGTTCTTTTTATTTCTTTATTTCTTTCTTTGCTTGCTTGCTTTCTCTCTGCCTTATAAAAATGTGCAGTTTTTCTGTAGGTGAACACAGTCCCACACAGCACACACATCTGCACGATTGTGTAACAGGATGTGGAATTTAGTAACCTATCTATATAAACCATGAGACACACATACTGTATTCTCATTCCTTCTGTCTGCCAGAGGTTTTTGTATAGGCTGGAGGAGAAAGGCTGAGCAGGTTTGATATATACAAAGAAGGAGGAGTGGCTACTGATGTCACAAACGAGCTGTAATCATAAATGTTTGCATAGAGTAGAAAGAAGGTGCGGAAAGAAATAAGCTTGGATGTGTTTTCAGATAGGGAGAGGTTAGCCTGTGAAACAGAAATAAACAGAGAAGAGGAGTAGACGAAGCTGAGCAGTGATTGAGAAGGAAAGAGAAGAGAATTACGAGAAATAGAGAATGATGGAGGAGTGGGGGGGAGGAGGAGGATAATTGCAGGAAAGGGGGATTATTAGTTCGTCACTATCCCCAGTCTAGAGGCTCTCAGACCAAGGCCGTGGATAAGTGAAATCATATGGCTGTCTCATCACAGAACAGAGAGAGAGAGTGTTGATGAGTGCAGACGGTTTCAATGTAGCAGTAAACATTCATTCAACAGCGCTCATTAAAACAGCCAACTCATTTATGCTATGGCCCATATGGCTCTGTGAGTGTGTGTGTGTGTGTGTGTGTGTGTGTGCATCCCTCCTTCCCTCTGATGCATACACTTTATCTGCACATTTTTCCACACTTGTGTCATGTGGTTTGTTTTTGAAATCAAGTGCAATCAAGTGGATATATAGCGCTGTGTGTGTGTGTGTGTGTGTGTGTGTGTGTGTGTGTGTGTGTGTGTGTGTGTGTGAGAAATAGCCGCGTACAGTAAAGTTTCCATGAAATAATTGGTTATCAGGGTGCAACAATAACAGTCGCCTGATGGCAGAGAGCCAGAAGAACGCCACATTAGAGGAGGAAACTTCTCAACTTGTTATTCATTAGGTATCCATTCCTGTCAAAGGAGGACAGATAACTTTAGAAAACATCTGTCAGCCGCAAACATCTGTAAAGATTTCTGTGAATTAACAGTTGACAATTAGGAACTGTTGTTGTTACTGGTCGCTCAGAATAATCTCAAACTAATTAAATTCATTTAAAACTGAAAATGTTTTTTTCCAGAAATGAAGATAAATAAGACACTAAGTTAAGAAAATAAGATATATAAAATCCATTTTTGTCTTCAACCAGTGACTTTTGTAAGACTTTCATATGCATAAGGGTTAATATTTATAAAAAAATGTAATCCTAACATTTGATTTTAGAGTTTCAAGTTTTTTTAACCTAAAAGTTATTCTTCTTTTACTGTTTTGTGACAACATGATGTAAAATATACAGCAACCAATTATGGGTTTAACAAAGGAGATGAACATGACAACAGAGATCTTGGTACAAAGTTCCATCCTGGTCTGATAAAGTCAAGATTAAAATAAATAATAGAGCAAAACAGAAGAAAAAAAAAACTGACTACAAAAGAATAAATAGATCAACCTTGTCTTGGATAGATGAATGAAAAATGTAGAAAATGTTAAATCCAGCCTGCTTCAGTCTCTAACCTCCAGCTGTGGGCTCTTTCTTTATCTTTTCTTTATCGCTGTCTGCAATCGTCTCCTCTTTACTCACTGCGAAGATCCTTGGCTATAAATCGCCAGGAGAGCTACACAACCAAAGATAACGCTAATGCACTTGTAAGCTCACTTAGCTGAGATATTTACAGTTTTCTAGAGACAGACTCGCCTAAGGGAGACACTTCAAAAACAAAGAGAGCTGAATGGAGAAGAGTAATGATGTGTTTGTTAGAGATAGCATGAGGAGAGCCTCAGCCTTTGAGGTGATACTTAATGCTGTATCTGGTACTCTGTTGTGTGGTTTTCTTTAACCTTTATGCACACAGGCAGGTTGACTGATTATGTGTTTTCATTTAAGGCAATGGCCTGGAGGAGTATGTACAAGGGGAAGGAGTATTAAACACACCTGAACACTGTCCAGTACAACCACAGTCTTGTACTGTTGATTGATGTGAGCAGCAGTGAGCTGATTGAGTACTTACTTAAAGTATAAGGCTGTCATATTCTATATTTCTCTTTTGCCATTAAAAGAACAAAACCAACAATGAATTGATCCTGGCGGTCTATGTAGCCAAAACCTCATATAGCTTATTTCTCTGCGTCATAATCCTCCTTGTTGTCTAAAAACGATTAAAAAAAGCGTCAATAAGCCATATCGTTGCACCGGGTGACATGTGAATTTATTACCATGAACACGGGTGCTGTTGTAGTTTATTTTAGTTGATTAAATCCCACAGACATTGCCCCACGACCCGTAAATACTCACCAGAGCATCAAATGTTGCCAAGCTATTTTAAAAAAAAAATAAAAATACATTTTAAAAAAAGTACATCTTCATAAGGACCGAATGCTCTTAGGACTGAGTGTCACAGGGAAGGGAAGTTGGTAAGAAAGACAGAATAATGTCATCATTATCCTTTAATCTTATAGAAAACAGTATTTAATAATACAGTCATCTGAAAATCTGAGACAATCTAGATAAAGATGTGTCATTATTACAAATGATCCTCTGTAAATTTACTGTAATCCTCCTCTTAATTGGCCAATTTCCTAAATTAACAGCTGCTAAAAGTTTTATATCAGCCCACCCTGCTCCCAGTTAAAACCTCAACACTTTGACCAGGAAAACTGCCGGACTGGCATCAATCTGGTAACTTTTCCACATTAGAGTCACAAGACTTTCAAGGCCTCCGGTCATCTCACACCTCGCCACAACCGTCTCTCTGTGTCTCTCTTTGGTCTGTCCTCAGCCAACCCTGTAAGCTTTATGTGAGGGTTTGGTGGTTTTGGGAGCTGCTTTGCTCAACATCAATCCAGACCGGTGAAATGCCTTAAAATGACTGAAATCCCCCCAAAGCTGATAGTACAGGGATAGTACAGGCTTATGTGTTCCAGCGGGATCTAGAGGGAGTTAGAAAAAGAGAGACAGAGAGAGAGAGAGAGGGGAGAGTGTCATACTGTAGAATTCAATGTACATTAACATACATAAGAATCATGCTTTTAAAGAACAGAACGTATCACAGAAAGGATAAAATATCACAGCGTAGACTCACACTGGAGCAGATGGAGGGGAAGTACAGGAAAGAGTAATATAGGGTTGAGACAGAAAGGGTGGTGGTGGTAGGGTATCCAGAAATGAAAAGCACATTTTCATTATTTCATTCCGTCACACTGACGCGCCATTCTTTCTCTCTCTCTCTCTCGTTCCCTCCATCTATCTCCATGCTCTAACTCCCCTGTATGTTTATTTTCTTCCCTTCTAACTTCCCTCACTCGTCCATCCATCTCTCCTTCCTCCCCTCCCTCCCTCTCTCTCTGTCAATTAGCTCATGTAAACTTTGCTTTCCCTCATTGTTTTTCCAGGGGAAAGTGCCTCTGCTTTTGATTAAGCCCAGGGCCCCCGCTTTAATACCATAACCCTCCCCTCCCCAACACACACACACGGTACCAGCATCATACATCATATCTCGCTTCGCTGTTGAGCGCAGTGGTTTTTGGCTTTTGCAACCAGATACTGAAGGGCTGCCTATATGTCTCTCTTTCTAAGAAAAAGCCACCTCAGATGTGCTCTGATATGTTTGTTTGTTCCTGTCTGAAACGTATACACCCAGTTATCAGTGCACCAGTATATACATCCACACACACACACACACACTGAGACACACAGGTGCTGCTATGGGAGGTAGACAGCAGCGGCACCTGTCTGCCAGCTGTTTGTTGTCCCTTGGGAGGTTTCAGCCGTCTGACTGACAGGTGAGGAGGCCTGCGGCTGAGAGCCACAACACAGCTGGCCTAGCCCAGATGCCGAGGAGGGACAGTGTGTGTGTGTGTGTGTGTGTGTGTGTGTGTGGGGTTGCCTCATTACCCCCCCACCCCCACTTTTTTTTTTTTTCTTGTTTAGAATGAGCAGGGGGTTGGTGTGGGCTTGAATAAGGATTGTGAACAGGTGAAATTGACAGAAGAAAGCACGGCCCTCATTTCCTCTCTGCTTTGTTTCTGTTCTTTTTCTCATTTTCACTTTTTTGTCATTTTCTAAATCTCTCAGAAGGCATCGCTCTTTGTCATTCATCTTCCTCCCCTCACTCAGACTCCACTCTTCCCTAATTTCATCTCTCCCCCTCATGTCACCCCTTTTCTTTTCCCACTTTCTCTCTCTTCCTCTCCTTCCCTCCCTCCCTCCTTCCTCTCACTCCTGCTCTCCTTCCTTCCCTTGTTGCCTCTCTTTCTCCGGTTCCCTCAATCTCCCCTTTTCCACATAAAGCTGTTTTTCATAGAAGCCCATGCAGCCTGGAATAGCATTCCCCCGGGCGCTGCAGGGTGAAACACTAGACTTTTCTGAGCCCCAGCCAAACAGATGCTGGCTCTTGGAGTCCCACCAGAAACAAGCCTTCATGCTTCTCTCTTTTTTCTCTCTTTCTCTCTCTCTTCCACCCTGTCTCTATCTTGTTTCTCCTCTCTCTCTCTCTCTCTCACTTTCATGCTTTTTTGTTCCCTCTCTCTCTTTTCTGTCCCCCCGGTTCGCCTTCTTTCTTCGTTTGTCTCTCGTTCTCCTGACACTTTCTCACACTCTTCTGTGTCTGTCTCTTTCCCCTCCTCACTGTCAAGGGCTACATCTTAGTGTCCTAATCTCTTTGCAGAGTGTCGTCCAAGCAGACTGGTGTCTGGCCTCGAAAGTCTGCTCCGTCAAACTTCATCCTTCAAAATCCCTTTGTCAGGTGCCTGTTGCTTTGTGCCTTTTACGTTTTTAGTAAAGGCTCTGTGCTCGGAAACACGGGAGACAACGGAAAATTTAGAGTTCCTTCTCTCTTTCTTCCTTTATCCACCATGAAGTCTCTGCTCCTACATTTTCCTTCCTGCCTTCTTGCTGTCTTCCCTCACAATTCTCGACCCACCTCATCCCTACTTTTTTTTTTTTTTTTTATTCTGGCAGAACTCGCTCGCCTTCCCCCCCCTCGTTCGCCCTCCCCCTATAGCTCCTTCCTCTACTTCTTTTTCTCTCTGCCTTTCTTGCTTGCTTGCTCAGTCTTTAAATTTGCTTGAACCCAGGGACCCCGTCTGTTACGTAAATGGGTTAAACACAGACACACATGTGCTCACATACTGTATGCACACACACAAACCCTCTTTTCACCGCACACACACACACACACACACACACACACACACACACACACACACACACAGCGCTATAGGGCCAAACTTGGCTTTGCAGCTTTTGGCAGGCGTTCAACTCTCTCCCGGTCTCCACTATCGCTCACTAGCTGATGCAGTGTTTACATGAGCTGCCAGTCACAACCAAATCAAAAGCTTTTCCCTCTGAGCTAAGAACAGTTGGGGGCCGAGGAGGTATGCTGTGAGTGGGTATGTTAATACTGATTTGACTATAGCCATTTTGGGGGGTTGAATGTAGCCATTTGTGTACGTGCTTCTGCTCTGCAGCTACTCGACCTCAGTGAAGGGAGGTCTGTAAAACAGCTCCTCTTCAGTGTGAGGCTGCATGATTACTCTTGACACTTTTGAAAATACTCTGGGCGGAGTGCAGGTGCTTGATATTTTTTTTTTTTTCATAGTCGAAATATTCACCAGTAAAAAAAAAGTGGTCATTTTTCAGTGGCTTCAGCAATGAGATTTTAGTAGCTTATTACTGCTTATTGCATTATCTTATATCTTGATTATTATACATCTGGTCTGAACAAAACAGCCATTCATTCACGCTCAGAGTGAACCCTGTGAACCCTAGGGTACATAAGCCTGTTATAAGGTTATGTAACATATTATGGTGGCTGCACCAGGCATTACATCACTGGTTAGATTACAGGGGATCAGGTCTGCTCACACACAACCTCTGGCCCAGCATACACACACACATTACCTCCCGTTTTATAGCTCTATATAGAGTGGATAAAAGCTCATATGTCTGTTTAATGAGTTCTGCTCATTTGGTGAAGAGAATAATAAAGTGTGGTATTAAGGTTGTGTTTGTGTTCATGTGTCCTGTGTATTCATATAAAATGAGAATCAGGTGTTTTTCTGTGGAAGCTCTACCTTTCTGTTTGGGCCAGGCGCTGGATGTTGGGTGACACTAAATTTAATTGATTGAGTCATAGGCTGAAGCTCAGCAAAGCACTATTAACATGGATTAACTATACAGCACAGTGAAATACCATGGTCCAGTGGCCATGTGTCCAATCAGATATTTTGTGTGTGTGTGTGTGTGTGTGTGTAGCTTAGCCGGGGCCGAGTACAGGGATGATGTGTGGGGTGATTGTGGTAAGGAGGTGAATTAGATTTTAGAATTAGAATTAGTGAGGAGACGTTAAGCGGGATGGGCTTACAGGCTAAGCGCTGGGAAGTGGTTGGGGGATGTGATCCTTATATAAACACTCGTACACATGCAAAAAAACACACATACACACAGCAAGATCAATAGATAGATGAAGGCCTATCTGACTGGAAAGATCGACGTGAAGTTAGACAGCGAGAGAAAAAGAAAGACGTGGCTGGAGAGGGCCGACCCGTCGGAGGACAGAGACTCTCTCACAGACACATACAAACGTCGAGTGTGTGGTGTTTTAGTGACTTGTGCTCTGTACACACATGCTTTGTTTGTGATCCAAACTCTAAAAAAGACTGTAGGCCTCTGTTGTCTGGCAGAAGCCTGGGAGTCGCCTGCTGTCCTCTGCCCAGACTGAATGCTCTTTTCTGGGGGGGGAAAGAGAGAGCGAGGATGGCAAAAGGTTACGAGAGGAAAATATGAGCGTGTGTTTACCTAAACAGTCCACTGAGCAGTCACAAACATCAGGTGTGTTTCATCTGTCTGTCTCACTCGCTCACTCACTCACTCACACTCTCCTTCACACACGCACACATTGACCCTACGTGGCACCAACGCAGCTCCCCTAGCGAGTGCCTATACAGCCAGACAGATGGTGGTATGCTTTACTGTACATCCACATCCTGATTGGTTTATCTACTTGTCTGTGTTGATGCCATCGCTTGTTTGTTCGGACTCCAAGCTGTTCAGAGCTATCCTAGCTGCGAGGGTTACCATCATCACCATTTGTTGGATTAGGTTGTTGACATAGTTTCTGCATTTTTTTTGACTTTGTGTCTTTCCTGTAGAGCTGCACTAACTCATGTACCTTATGTTTATTGTAAACCCACCTCTCCTTCATTTGCGTATTTACTTGTAAGTATTTTATAGTTTAACCCTGTTTTTAATGGTATTTGTTGGGTTACCTGTGCTAAAGTTGACTGAATCCTCCATCCAGCTGTCCCTTTATGGGTCACAGCTCCGCAGCCCTGTTTGATTAGTTTTCTATCCATCCGTGCACACATACATACCTGCTTCACCTGCTCTCATCTGTGCTTCTGGGCTGCATCAAAGATCACATTCACAGAGACATACACAAGCACATCCTCACAGGGTCACCCTGTTGGTGATACTCACTACTGGGTTGACTTCAGGCTGGCCGTCGCGCCTGGCTCCAGCTCTCTCACATGACCTCACTCTTTGCCCCTCACCACTCTCTCCATCTGCCCCGCACCAGGCCACACAATGGACAAAGACTGTCTCAAGAGTGTGTCTGTCTCTCTGTGTGCGTGAGTGTTTATGTAAAAGTGCGCGAGCGTTACAGAATGTCATGTCATGTCTTTTCGAGAGCGCTCTCTTGCCTCTTCCTTGGAGTGTGTTTTTTTTGTGTGGTTGAAGTGTATACACCATGAGCCAGACTTGATAAGATGGCAGCTCAGCTCCTGAGACCTGGCACTCAAGGGCACAAGTTCACAGTCTGCCTCATCTACCATTTCCCTGCCAAGCTCTCTCTTCTCTCCTCTCCTCTCCTCTCCTCTCCTCTTCTCTCCTCTCCTCTCCTCTCCTCTCCTCCACCCCCTCCCACATTCTTCCTACATGGTCTTTAATCCTCAGTCTGCGTAGCAACACTCAAACACACTCACGGACACGATGATACAAATACACACAAACACCAACTCTTAATGCATATTGACATGCAACAAAATGAGTGAACATCAACCCTTGTCATCCTTGTCAAACTTTGCTTTCATTGGCTCATACGATCTGACTTCATGGTCGTGATTGGCCAGTGTGTGTCCACACCCCTGTGTACACACAAACACACACACACACACACACACACACACACACACACACACACACACACACAAGCACACTCAAATACACTGTTTGCTCTACTTCCTGCGTTGCGCTGTCTGGCTGGCATCATCTCCAACTACAGTGCCAAAGGGTCAAAGGTGACCACTGCTTGGCAGCACTCGCTCCATGTCCTTCCGCTCCTCCGTGGCTGTGTGTGTGTGTGTGTGTGTGTGTATGTATGTGTGTGTGTGTGTGTGTTGTCAACGTGACAGCATGACCTCTTTGATCAAGTTTGCTGTCCTGTAGTTTTCCTCCATGTATATATATAGTATGATATACACAGCCTTTATATTCTGCACTGTTTACACTCTCCTCCTCTACTTGCCAAAACCTCCTTTCCTGCTAGCATCCCCGCTCCTCCTTTTCTTTTGATTCCCTTCACCCCCCCCCACCCACCCCCCTATCTCCCACAGTCCTCTTACTTTCTGCCTCCCACCCTCCCTCTGTCCTCTTGGCACATATTGACAGGATTGAGTCACTTGGAGTGTTCGTACTTCCCAGTGAGACACATATTGTGTCAGTGTCCAGCCCACTGAGTGTTGCACGGTATGTGTGCAAACCAGCAGGGAGCAATAGTGTCCAATACCGACCAATACCAAGTGTCCAATACCTGTATAACTGCCTGTGTCTCTATGAAACTCAATCAACTCAATAGCTCCATACTTCCAAATATTGCTGTTTATATGTTTACACTTTATTGAAATTACACTGTTCCTTTTTTAAAATATATGACTCAATTCATATTATATTGAAATAAAGAAAAGAAAATAATTTTGATTATGACTCCCATGCATTCCCAACAGAACCATCATTATTTTCAAATGCATTGAAATGGATGGATTCTCTCTTGTATTCTCATCATTGCAGTTCTCAGGAGCAAAGAACTTAAGAGTTCCTCTGTAATTGGGTCTCTTGCTTTACAGTGCGGTGCATTCACCCAACTGACTTATTGATGTATTGTTATGTTCATAAAGTGGCACATTTGCTGCGAATTTTCATTGAAGTGTTCCTCGGGAGAGACAGACTTGGCTGCAGGAAGAATGTTTGTTATCACAGTTATCTCAGTGGTGCTTTTGGAGGAGTTGGCAACCTTGCTCAGTATCACTTTGTGGGGTGTGTGTGTGTGTGTGTGTGTGTGTGTGTGTGTGTGTGTGTGTGTGTGTGTGTGTGTGTGTGTCTGTATTGAGGATGTTTTTTCACTCTTATCAACATGTCCTTGGCTGTACAAGTGCACCAGCGCTCTATTAGTGTAATTCACTTTCTTTTATGTACGTTGTGAAGAAACGCAAAGAGCTTTGGAGACAAAATTGAGGAAAGAGAACCAGTAGAAGAGACATAGATGTAGAATAACAAAAGAAATATACTGTATAGTGAAGGGAAGGAAGTGGGCAGAGAGCAGGTGGTCCAAGTCGATTTAAGAAACCAAACCTGATAAATGAACACCAATAAAGGGAAAATATGAAGTCAAATACAGTAAGTGAGGGGAATAGAGAGAAAGAAGACACTTCCAATGCTAGAGCATGGGAGAGGCTTACCTTAAAGCACCCCTCTGCTGGCCAGACAGGAAGTGTATGTAACAGCCTCAGTACAAAGACCCACAGTGTGTATCTGGGCCAGCAGGAAGAGGGACCGAGGGAGGAGAAATCCAAGTCTCAACACACGCCTTCCCTCATCCGCCAGCTCTGTACTGTACTTTCTCTGCAACATTTCCAGCTTTCCTTTTGCAAAGCTCGACTCAAATCCTCTGCATTGTACACGTTTACTTTTGTCCCATTCTCCCAAGCACTTGTCTGCGTTTAATCTTTTTCCTGCCGTACTCCCTGTACTCCCCCCCGATTCCTCTCAAGTCTGTAAGAGTTGCTGTGGATGGTGATGTGATTCATCCGAATGAAGCAATCCTGCAAATGTTAACCTGAAACAATGCTGTACAGATAATCTGCTGTCCTCTATACATTTCCTTCGACTCCCTGGTGATTTCTTTCCTCTCTGCTTTCTTCCTCAAAGTTTTCTCATTCTTTTACTGCTCTGCTGCAAACATATATATATCATGTCACAGTGCTATGTATTTTTTTCTTTTCTTGTAAATCTGTGTATCTCTCTTTTTCTGCACTTTTTCTGGTAGGTTTGCCCCTCTCTAACTGCCTCTTTGTCTTGATAGCACTCAGCTTCCAGTGTTGGGGAGCGGAAGGCATTTTGATTTGAAACACTTTCTTTGAACACGATAGTGTGCACGCTATGTGTTGGATCTTGCTATCTAAGGGCAAAATGCAGAAGGGATAAGCTCCTACTCACATCTCAATAATATTCATGGCTCCATATTTCACTTTGATTTCATTCACATCACATCTCTCTGCCTTTTCATCTCTTTGTGTCTCTTTCTCTCCGTTCCTGGCCTGCTTCTCTCTACAGTCTAGAGAGTGAAGTCTGAGCTAGCTGAGACGCCTGGCCCAAGGCCTTGTTGCTTTATTTGCATTTCACCATGCTCTCCATGTGCCAGGAAAATGCCACCTGGTGGTGCTAACCCCCTACTGCAGCTGTCCCTTCAAGTGTGTGTGTGTGTGCGTGTGTGTGTGTGTGTGTGTGTGTCACTGATGTTTGTATCTTGTGAGAGCCGTGTAGGTAGCAGCGAGAGTAAGTGTGTCCCCGCTGCCGCCCACCCCCCTCTCTTCCTCCTTCCTTCTCCCTCCCCTGTGTTCCCCTTCTCTTTCCCTTTCCGGCCTTTGTGCAGCTGTATTTATTTGGGCTGGAGCAGGGCAATGCAGAGACACTGGTCCTTAACACGCTCGGGCCCCCGCCCCTGGTTGACTCCTTTAAGCTGAGTAGAGATGGAGGTTGACAGGGTAATAATGCTGGTGTCAACACCACTTACAGGACAGTTATATCAGTATCAGCTCGGCAGGGGGACGTTCACACTCTGTTAGGCTGGGTCGTGAACCGTGCTGGGGGCCCCCAGCCTCAGCCACACACACACACACACACACACACACACACAGTACACTCAGGCCACTGGTAATGAAGCAGCACACAGTACACTCATGAATGTAAAATACTCATATAAAGTACACACATTTATACTTACATGCACAACACAGGAATAAATACTGAATACATTAAATCAGCCTGGGGACACTTTTATAACGCATTCTTTTTAATATATTCACACTCACATCATGACATGTAAGTGTGACTTTTTAAGCTAATACTTTGCTCATTAAAGTTTTATTGATTCAAATTTAATCAGCCACGTCACCAACACTTCATATCAGGGCCTTGTGTACTTTCTCTCCCTGACACGTGTCAACTGGAGGTGTACATTTGTATAAGTGTGTGTGTGTGTGTCGTCTTGTGTCTGTTTAAGTTGGATTCTGGCTCCCTGAGCCCTAGCGCTCCTTCAGGACTTTAAGCAACTGTCCAAAAACAAGTCTGTCAGCGTGACTCCAAAGCACAGAATTCCATTTACACTCCACAATCCATATTAATTATGATTATTGGAGGCCTCTGTGACCGCATTGCATAGCAATGTTCACAGTAACCAAACGGGATACTAAGAACGTTGCCTGTCTGAAAAACTCTTATTATTGCTCCACCAAATGGTTTATATAGAATATATATAGAATTTACCGTTTTCTTTAGCTTTTCATAAGGCTGAATGAATTCCATTGTCACTTTTATTTTACTGTCTTTGGATACACTTCAGTCTCTTGATCTCTCACAACCCAGCTTTTATCATGGCATATGAGTGACATATGTTGTTGCAGAATCAAACCTCTGTCTATTTTCTAACTTGCAACACATTACTTGGATATCTTCTCACCATTGGAAATAAGACTGTAGTTATTCCATACCTCAAACAAAAGAATTATCCCAACGCTATCGTATTATTAACTTCGTCTGTTTTTCTATTAATATGTGCATTATAAATACTGGCAATGTTAAAACAATGTATTGTTTCATACGCTTTAATTTAAGGAAACAAGCCATTGCACGAATGTGGAAACTGAGTCCATGACTCATTTTCAGCTCGATACAGGAAACTGGTAACGCTGCCAATATGACTGAAAAAGTATTTCAAAATATTTTAAGCCTTGATAAACAAAATTTTCGGGCCTTGTCTTACAAAAAGAGAATGAAATGAAAAGCGGGTTTGAATGGAGGGATTCGTAGAAATTCACTCGAGCATAAAACCTTTACTTCAAGCTTAATTTCATATCTCAACAAGACGATGGTGTCACAGTCACAGACAGCTGCTCTAAAGCAAACTCAACATAATAGCTGAGAACAGGCCGAGCCATTATTAGTTCACACACACACAGTAGATCCACACATCCTGTTCAGAACTGTCATAGGAAGTCATTTTACATCCCTCTGAATATTTGACTTACTTCTTTAAGTGATACTCAAAAGAGGATGAGTTCATGTATCATATGCAGAATATATATGCATTCATTTTTTACTCTTTCAACAAAGGTAACATTTTTATCATGTAATGAAGTAATGAAAGACTTTAAATCGGTGTAGTTAGTGTACCTTTGTTTTTCATGCTCTTACTTCTAGACTTTCCTAAAATTGATTTTTATAGGCCATTAGATAGACTAATTTAATATAATCTATCCCGTAGTGGGGATACTACCTCTGGGCCTACAGCTTAATTATTAGCCTAGCTTCTATTGTATCAGCTTGGGAATACCCCGGTGACTTTACAAAGCCTTTGAATAAAATGTGTCTCAAGAAACAGTTAGGGGACCCGTTTTTAGGAAACCCGTGCAACCCACTGTTGGGTCCCAACCCAGTGATGGAGAAACATTACAGAATATTGTGTAGCTGTGTCACACTGGTCCACAGTAATCTGCACTGATGGAGCCAAGAGGTGATGGTGGGGTGAGGATAAGAGGATGAATGGAGAGAGGGAGGAACAACGGGAAGGAGTGAAGGGGATAAAAGAGGAGGCGGGGGTATGTATGGGCATCCAGCCAGCCACATACCCCCCCTCCACCTCCCCAAACCTCCACTCAGCACCCCCGCATCTCACTATCACCCACTCCACCCATTCCCTGCGAGTTCATGCATACTCTCTAGACCCATAAACCCCCTCCTCCCTCTCCCTCTCCCACTTTCTTTTTCTCCCTTTCCTATCCTCCACGCTCCCAGCCTTGTAATCCCCCTCTCCCTCCTCTCTCTGCTCCTCCCTCCATCCTTTCCCCCCCTTCCCCCCCTCCACCCCCCCCCCCATGCCTCTCTCTCTCTCTTTCTTTCCATCCCTCCCCTCGTCTCTCAGCATCCCTCTCTCCTGGGTCTTCTTGCCGTGGTGTGGTGCTGTTGGCAGAGCGTGGGCGCAGGCGGCACACAGACGGGAGCACAGATGGGCAGCAAGCTGCGCAGGGCGGCCAGGCACACCTGCTCCACACATACACACACACACACACACACACACACACACACACACACACACACACACACACACACACACATACACACACATACAGAGCCCTACTCTGCCACCTCGCCACACAGCCTGCCTGCCTGGCACAGTGGCACAGCGATACAGGGACACAAACACAAATACACACACACACACACACGTGCATATATACATGCATACATACATCCATCCATACATACATACAGTGTAAACGTTTGTACGTAGACAGACTTGTAATATATAAACCGTGCAAACAGTGATATCACTTCATTTCACTAAAGAATGCAATATTTTAGCTTCCCTCCATACTTCCCTTTTCTTTTTTTTTTTAACTCAGGATTTTAAGTTTCACTTCTAAGTAACTTGTAAGTTTTTGCTTCTTGCAGAGTAAACATTTGAAAAGGTCATGTTCACACTTCTGGCTCACCACATGGGGATCTGGTTAACACTTTACACACAAAAGCATTAACACACACCCATATACACACACACATGCAATAAACAGTAGCAGTGATAATGACTTCTCAGCACTAAAACAGAAATATTCCCTCATATGACACAGACTTAAATAATTAAAAAAATAAAACAGAAAAAAATATATATAAATAAAAACAAAAAAAAATAATAAAATAACATACAATAAAAGAGCGGAGTGAACATCTGTGTGGGATAGCCAGGGGGATTAGGAGGGTTTGGAACATTTTAAGCGCATTAAGGATTAAAAAAAGGTCAGAATGTTTAGCAACATACCGATAAACCTCTTAAGCGAAACCCAATTGGGAGGCTGTACCGCGTTATCCTGTGTTTTGGGGAGGAGAAGAGAGGAGGGGGGGGGGGAAGAGAAGGAGGGGGAGAGTAGAGTTGACATTTGTTCCAACAAGGAGGGGAATCTCAGTGAACCAACGTGCTGTGCACATACATGTAGTTACACACATGCTTGCACACACATACAGACACACGCTGGTTCGATGCGGCTACACAGCACATTAGCTCACTTGTTGGTTTGTGTGCACGCCTCTGCACCTTGACCTTTATACTGGTTTTATGCCATGTTAACAATCATTTATTCATACTTTTCCACACTTGGAGAAATTTAATTAGTGCGTTTTTCAGTTTTGTGTGTTCGGGGTGCAAATCGCTTTTGAAGTCACGTTTGAATGTGTTTTTAATCTGCAGAGCTTTAGTTCCCTGCTTTTGCTCTGCTCCGCTGGCTGTCTGCTGGCCACGAAGAGTGACAGACTGGCAACTCTGTCTGACCTCTCACACCGGTCGGTCAACAGCACAATCCAACAGGTCACTGAGCCAAAGCCTAATCCACAACTAATGGTTGGCTTTAATAGACAGGGTAACAGACTGGTTTCTCTTCTCTCTCATCCTGGAGATCAACAGTGCAACAAGTAACGGTAGAGTAACGAGGAGAAAAGATCAGCTGAGTGTACGACGGGGATGGAGGTGCTTGAAGAAGAGCAGATTTCACTTCACACTAAAAATGAGAATGGAGGACAAGATGGAAGGAAAGGCCACAAAAATATGTGAATGAAAGCGACCACAGTGGGGGGCACAGTGCTGTATGTCAAGGCCGTGATGACAGGGGGTTATGTAGATAGTGGTGGGGTCGTGATATTTGCCCGGGAGCTTGTAGTGAACTTCTGCTGTCAGCAACCAATGACTGCTGCCGTTATTGAGCTGCAGCCACAAAGAACCACTGAAGTTATAAAAACTGACTCTCTCAACACAAACGCACCACAAAAAGGCCTCGACGTTTCAACTTATCAAGAGCTAAAGGGCCAATATGTTCACAAACATTTGCTTTATATACACATTTGGAAGGAACAGACAGACATGGCATCCCATTGAGTCGTATTTCTTGCTGCATGTCAAATTTAGGTCTTATGTTCTCAAAGGTTTGGCTCACGTCTCATTTACTTTGGCTCTACAATACAGTACAATATTTAACTCTGCAAAAGTGTGTATTTTATTTTATTTTTTTCTTCCTGATTATTTTTTGGAACTTTCATACTTGAAACTACTTTTAACCTCAGAGTTCACTCCCTCACCTGCAGGAGGTTTCAGGCTTTTTACATGTTGGCAAAATCAAGTAGAAGAAATTGAGAACAAAGCTAAATTTGTTCTTAATGAATTGTATTTAAATCTGGTTTGAATAATATTTTCAACCAAGTTCCTGCTGATGACTGCGGTGCCTCATTTCCCTAACTGGCGTATGAAGTTTGAACCTCATAGAGTCAAACTTGTGTCAAATAAGACGGTTTTAGTTTGAAGATATTTAAAAACAGGTGAGACAGGTACAGATGAGACATGCACCAAGTCTGTGATGGTGATGATGGTTATTCAGTTTCATTTGCAGTGATTGTCAAACATAGTTGGTTATTAAAATATCCATAATTCATTCAGTCCAACACATGCTTCCTGTTTATCAAATGCACATCATCAGGTCATTCTGTGTATCCTCACTTTGTATTTGTCTGAGTTCTGTCAAATGTTCTGGTTTGAAGGGGCTGCAGGGCTGAAAGGTTTGAGGTTAGAGATGGGCTTGCTGGCGGTGGAGGTGGAGGGGCATCCGGGGGTGGGGGGGCTGCAGGACTATGATTGGGGTTGCTGAAGGGAGGGCTTTGGGGGGCTGCGGTGGGAAGATAAGGGGCTGGATGTGTGGTTAGAAGGGTGGTTGGGGAGGGTTGGAGGGGGGGTTTGCGGCTGCTGTCGTAGGCTGCAGCTGGCAGAGCGGTGATAACCAGTAAGCAGACCTCCTCTGTTGTACCTCCCTCCCCCCCCCCCTGTCCTCCTCACTTCTCTACCCAGCTATATGGTCACTGTTGAACTCAACGGTGGCACTGATTTCCAATAAGTGATGTAGTGCTGTGTGTTTTTTATCACAGTGTTAGTTGGCTAATGCTTGTGGAGCCTGAGTTCTGAAATCTAGAGCCAGAGCTGTTGAGAGCTCCAATAAATCTAGTTCGGCCATGTTATTGTAAGTATTATAAGTAAATATATGTTACCGTCTATGAGCTGAATTCTTTTTTTTGTTGACAGCACAAACATAACTTCAGCTGTTATGATTAAAGTGAATGTAGCTGTATTGTGCAGTCTGAGAGCTGGTGTGGTTTTGGCTGGTGGAGTCGGTCGGGTTACGTCGAGGACAGCTATCAGTGTCCCTTCTACTGCACATATCTGCCTGACAGTCTCTTATCTACCATAAGCCTCAGTTTTCAGCCGGGCTTTTTCACACCTCTACAACAGCAGAGCATGTCGGGGTCATGACAGGCCAGAGCAAGTGTGATACGTCCACATTGAAAACACTGAAAGATATACAGAATATTATGGTGGTGTAAAGAAAGGCCTCCAGATAAAGAGACAGGAATACCACCGTTCAGTTCATCTGGTTTTGTCATTTCTGTCACTTCTATATTCCACAGGACTGATTAAGTTTCTGCACATTCAAACAAAACATAACAGAGCATCCAGTGTCGTCATGTGATTGTTGGAGCACAATCAACTCACTGTGTAACATGAACGTAAATATACTGAAATTCTGAAGTTAGATTGGTTTGGCATTGGTTTCATCAACAGACAAAAACAATCAAATGTGCCATTTTTAGTGTTCCATTATACTTCATGTAGGTAGAGCCTGATATCTTTTAGATCTAGTGCACCGAGCTAAAGTCACCGTGGAAACTAGCGTCTGTGACGGTCGGTTGTCTCGAAGTCTTGTGAAGCGTCGTCTGTACGTCACATATTAGACTATCAGATCTCTCTCATGCATACTGTACATACAGTAAGGTTGCTGTGTATTCATCGAGTGCATGTATGGTGTGAGAAATAGAGTGTTTACAATATTGTAGAGCCCTGTGGTGAAATACTACACGACGGTAAAAAGTCCAGTGAAGTCAGGTTGTTTTCTCAACAGCTTTCATTGGCCATCATATATGTTTACTCTGAGTGTGTACCTCAATGTTTGTCCACGTATGAGTGTGTGTGTGGGGGCGCAGCCTCGTATGTTTGGAGTGAGTGTCGTCAGTTAGCTGGAATGTGGCGCTACCGCCAATGCTAAGATGGCTGCCAAGCTCTAAGATGGCTGCCAGGATTACACCCAGCCAGTGAGAGACAGGGAAGAGTGAGAGATTCTGCATGAGAAGAGAGAGGGAAAAAGAAGCTCTCTTTCATTTCTGTGTTCTCTTTCTTTCTTTCATTCTCGCTCTGGTCTGTCTCGCCCCTCTCTCTGTGGATAAGCAGTGCTTCGTAGGCAGCGAGACAGGTCTGTTATTGTTTCTGCTCAGTAATCTGTGGCTTAGTGTGGCTGCAAGGCAAGTGCTGCTGGCAGGAGTCTGTGTGCTCTGTTATCACCTACAGCCTGCAGATAAACACCTCCTTTAGTTAGCTCGCTAGCTAGCTGCAGCCTAGCTAGGCCTGAATGGATGGCCAATAGCATTAGCCCCCCCCCACACCACACCACACCGGTCCTGGAAACGGAGCCGAGTCTCATTCACTGACTCAGATACGTGGCCACATATGTTGATGCAATTCATACAGCTGGCCGGCCTCTGTCACATATTCATAAACATTTATGCATCCTCACATGTGACATCTTCTTTTACAACCTGGAAAGGAATGTTCCCTCTTTAGGGAACTTTTCTCTGGACTCATGTTACAAAAACTTCATCTTGCATCCTCTTCCAGCCTCAAGCTCCTCCACTTCTAATTGTGGCCTTTTGTTGCCAAGACTTGGCATGTTTTTGAAAACTAATGCATCCATAGACCAGTCATAACAGGTGTGTGTGTGTGTGTGTGAGCACGCACGTGTGCAAACGTGTATGTGTGCATGCATTTGTGTTGCTCATTCAATCCAAAGGCGGAAAGTTTTCCTTCAACTTTAAAATACTCTGCCTCAGATCCCTCGGGGGCAGCCAGACTGGCATGGTCAGCCGTTTCACCGGCCTGTGTGTGTGTGTGTGTGTGTGTGTGTGTGTGTGTGTGTTTACTATTTATCTGTGTGTTAGTGTGTCCATGCAAGGATTAAAATATGTATTAAAGTATGAAACAAAAATTAGAGAAAGAAACAGATTGAGAGAGAGAGTGTGCATGGTTGTGTGGGTGTGTGTTTGTGTGTGTGCGTGTGTGTGTGTGTGTGTGTGTGTGTGCGTGTGTGTGTGTGTAAGGTGCTCTGTTTACGCAGACTAAATCCCTACCAGCAAGAAGGTATTAAGTAGGATTAGGGCGAGGGATATGATTGCGTGGTTAGATAATGGCATAGCGGCACACTGTAAATCATCACACCTTAAGTCAGGAGGGACAGAGGGAGATGGGAGAGAACATTCTTAGATACAAGACTGTCACACAAAAATGTGTGAATTCACACACACATATACACTCTAGATGTATACCATACCCCAGCACATACTGCAAGTCCCTCTTATTCCCTCTCACACCTCAAATATCACAGTCTTGGCAGCGTGGATGCATAGCTATGATTCACAGAGATATTGTACACATACCAGTATGTTTTTCATTACTTCTTTAAGCATATAAACCAGATCCTAACCGTTTGTCTTTCTCTGCTCCTCCCCTCCTTGTCTCTGTTTCTGTGCAGAATCTGGACAATCAGACAGCTCCAGCCAACAAGGGGACACAGACATCAAACCACCGCCCAATGGTAGGTACACACACACACACACACACACACACACACACACACACACATCCATGTCCAAACACTGTCAAATCAGCATACTAGAATTGATTCCATCATGCTTATCAGTCTTAACATATTCCAATTATGGATCCAATTAGCAAACACACTCACACAGATGTTGATCCACAAACATAGTTGCAGATGGTCACCCTCTCAAAGGGATGTGATTTTCAGGGTTTCTCCCCATGTTTTTTTTTTTTTTTTTCTGAGAAGCACAGTTTAATGAATTTCTGATGAAACGTTTTTTTTCATTAAAGCTTCTGTGTGTCTCCATCACATCCTTTTTTTCTCTACAGGGCACCTGAGTTTCCAGGACTGCTTTGTCACCTCAGGAGTGTGGAACGTGGCGGAGCTGGTCAGAGTGTCGCAGAGTAAGTTGCAAAAACAACAACAAAACAGCATCATTTAACATTATTTTTGCATTGAAGGAGCTCAGTACAGTCACATGTGCATCTTTTGAGTGTACTGTAGTGTAATTTCTAGAATATACACACCATGTCAACATGTCTCCATCTTTCTGTTTTTCTACCTCTCCTCTCTCCCTGTTAGCTCCTGTAGCCACGGCGTCAGGTCCGAACTTCTCACTGGCTGACTTGGACAGCAGTCCCAGCTACTACAACATCAACCAGGTGGCCCTGGGGCGACGCTCCCTCACCTCCCCTCCTTCCACCAGGTACATACACAGCTGTAACCGTGATTCCACAAAGATAACAGTGGTGAAGGATGTATGGAGGTTTATGTTGCTCAGGAAACACCAGTGACCGATATAGAAGTCCAGCTGTCCACTATTAGTAGAATCTCTTGTGGGTGAAGCAATCACGTGACAGTAGCAGTGCTACCTTGGTATATGAATCGCTTATAATGCCAAGGGCAGACTGGAAGGAAGTGTGAAAACACAGTATTATCTGCCAACAGTATATCGCTTCTTATCACAAGGGTGGCAAGTACTGGCAAGTAAAGTACGTCATTTCATTGAGTTTTCATTGTATGAATGGTATTTGGTACAACAGTCTTGGAATCCGTCCTGAAGCTCCCTATATATGTGTGTGTCTCTCTGTTTGCTGCTCTCCTCTTTATGAATGTGTGATGGCTCTTTCTGCTTTTCCTCTTCTGTGTCTTTCTTAACTTTGTCTTTTTCTGTCTTCTTACCTCTGTCCTCTGCTGTCACTTTAGGTCTGAGGTGGAGTTGTACGCAAACCTTCCACGGAGGTAGTTACAAACACCTACAAAGACACAAACTAACAGCACACATGCACAGAAAAGCACAGACACACATAGACAGAGAGTCTTACTGCTTGGCTGTCTCTACTTTCTAACTATTCTTTCTGTTTCCTCCTTTTTCATTTGTAGTTTTCACATTTCTTGTGCTTTATGTCTTTTTCTGCTCCAAGACTTTGCGTCAGTAATACTGTTTCCACTAAAAGCTGCAAAACTCGAAGCCTCTTTAAACATCTAAGTGCCTGTTGATATGATACTTTTATGTTATTAATTCTGTTTTGTTCTTGATCCAAACATTCCCTACCATGATGTATTTTTCATCTCTCCTCTCCCCCCTCTCTTTCTGCCTCCCACTTCTCCTCCACCCACCAAACATCCTCCCCGTACCCTCAGCTCCACCAAGAGGAAGTCGTTAGACGACAGTGAGCTGGAGAGCCCCACAGATGATGTTTTCTATCCTGGACGCTCACCTGCTGCCAGCTCCTCCCAGTCCAGTGCGTGGCCCAATGACATGGATGCAGGTACCCCCCCCTCCCTCCCTCCCTCCCATCCCACCTCACACCTGTCACCTCACTAAGCAAGCATCACCAAACTTCCTCACACTCCTGCCTGATCCCCCCCCCACCACCATCACCAAAGTCCAAACTGATGCCTCCATCTAACTTTTTCTCTTCTCCACACCCTACCTCAACCCCCCCGCCTTCACTGTGGTGCTACAGACAACTCTGAACACCTGTCCAAACCTTCCACTCACCCACCAACCACCTTCGCTAAGGCCCTGTTCCCCAGTCTGACCTCTACACCTTAGGGAAATAGCAACACTTGAGACTGCGGCTCCTAAATACCAGAGAGAGAGTAATATGTTGATCATTTGTCAAGAACAACAAAAATGTTTGATTTGTCTAATATTAAAACGGGTGGCCAAGATTAACCAGGGCTCTGTTGGCCACACTGTCCAGCAATAAAAGCAAAAACCTTTCAAGTAGTTTATAAATGTAATACCCTGCCATATATTTAAGTATATAAACCATGTAGACTTGAAACAGAAATGCGTAAAACACATGCTTTTTTATTAGATTTGTCTCAGACCAGCACTTTTTACGACAAAGACACACAGGTATTTGCCAAAATAAAGGAGTCTTGGATAAATAATGAGAGGCCACGTTTAAATGTAGTCATGTCCTGGAAGAAAAAACATTATTGACAATAAAACCGTTACACAGTCATTTATTTTACACTGATCAGAATAGTATTTTCCTTTATTGTTCAGCAAATTGATTTAAAAGCATTAACATGTTTTTATTTACAGGCTATGCCATTTATTTTTTTTT
Organism: Thunnus albacares; assembly: GCF_914725855.1. Classification (NCBI taxonomy): domain Eukaryota; kingdom Metazoa; phylum Chordata; class Actinopteri; order Scombriformes; family Scombridae; genus Thunnus; species Thunnus albacares. Next base: position 1,458,826 of record NC_058108.1, on the reverse strand, counting down.
TGGTCAACATTTTTTCAACACCATCACTACAACCCCATAAAATTGAATTTATCATGGATAAATGGTGCTAAATGTTATTCACCAAATAGCTCCAGACATCTGGAATATAAATGCCAAGATGCATCAAGGATTCAACAGCTTACAGCAGCCTGTATTAAGGCTTTATGTTGGTGTTTCCATTGTTCTGGCAGTAACCACTACCTCTGTGATTCCGCTTTGGACATTACCCTCTTTATTCTACCTCCTCAGTAATCCTACCTCATCCCTCCAACAACCCAATAACTCCAAGAAAACCCCCCCTCTCTTGTTCACTTCACTTGAGTCTACACTCCCAAACACTCCACCTTAAAACCATAATCACACATACAGTTTACTCCATGTTGTGTCAATTATCACTTACCTCCATCATACACAAATGCTCACTCTTAACTCTCTCTCTCTTTCCCTCATTCTCTCTCTCTCCTTGTCTCTCTATATCTCACTCTTCCCCTATCTCATTGTTAACAATACCCTTCTCCACTTTCAGTGCAGCACCATTTGGCGAGTGTGCAGGAGAGGAAGATAAAACATGAAAACGATGGCGTGCAGTTTCCTTACCATGGTTAGAACAACATTGATTACACTCATATATATTTGCTATTTATCAGCCTTTATGTACAGTAGCTCAGTCATTCTCTGTGTATGTGTGTGTATACCGTATATATGTATATATATCATATCTATACATATATAGTATATACTGTATGTGTATGTTTGTATGTGAGTTGAATGAATGTCTGTGGTAAGGACAAGGATAAAACAAAAATGGGACTATACTTGTGTGTTAACCTCAGCAATGTTTAGCTGTTATCAGATTGATGTCCTTGCTGCTGATCAAACTTGTATTATTCCATTTCCTTTGAGGTAAAGTAGCAGGATTGTGTGGGATTATCCACTTTAGGCTTTACATTCTGTGTTAAACATGAGGCTACAAGTAGCTCACCTAAGAATCCTGGCTTTATCTCTCTGAAGTCATGTCAGTCCTCCCAGCGGCATTTTAACTGACAGATGTCACCAGGCTAACACTGACAACACCAGCAGGCGTGTTCATTCGCTGTGTGCATTCTGCCTCACACACACACACACACATACTTCAACATGCACAGTGACTCATACACAGACAGACTCCCACATACTCTCACACAGTGTTTGCACGCACACATACACACGCACACATGCACATATACTGTACATACACAGATGCCCCCCCCCCCTTTCCCGTACACACACACATACACGGTGACTCACACACTTACAGCCCCCCTCATACGCAGACCTTCACACATTGAAACACACATGCTTATCATGCTCCCCACCCCTGCAGGTGTTCAGGTGCCTGCCTTGCCTCCATCCCTCTGTTGCTCCATCCCTCCCTCGCTTCAAATCCCTCATTAAGACGCTTACCGTCTGTGGATCAGAGGTGTAAAACCCTTCCTCCTGCTCCCTAGCTCTCCCTTCAACCCTCCATCCCTGTCTCCCTTCTGTCTAATTGAAAACGTGTACAGCAGGAAGGACCCTGGGGAGGGAGAAAAGATGTCAGAGGAGAGAAGGAGGAGAGAGAGGCAGATAGCAGGCAAGTGGATGGGAAAAGTGGGAGGTGAGAGCGGAAATAGAGGAGAGAAGAAGACTTTGGTGTACTCGAATGGTGCTAGCTAATGAGAGAGAAGGGTTAGTAGGATGTGAACTAGAGGAGCCAAGAGTGCTGGTTAGGTTTTGCCCCCAGTCTACTCTCACTTGAGCCTCAGCGGCTGCTCTCCTGCTCCTGCTCCACTTAGCTGTAAATGTAATTAAGAGGCTGCTCATCAGAGCCACAACAGAGGCTGCTGCACGCCTTTGCGCACCAGAGCCTCACCTCCCATCTTTTTTCCACGTCTCTCTCTCTCTCTCTCTTTCTCTCTGTGTATGTGTACCACCCCCTTACTCTCCAAAGTGCAGCACACAGCCTTGTACACCTCCTAATGAGTTTGGCAAATAGAGGTACAGAATAGCATGCAAATCTGGACCCTTTACCCAATTAATTTACAAAATCCAAGTGAAAAATTACGCAGCCAAAAGCTATTGTAATTATTAGCTGTTTTTTTTTTTAATTTTGTGTGGGTTTAGAGATTGTTTTTTAACAGTAGCTAGTGCAAAATATGTTTCACACTCCAGAAAAAGCACGGCAGAGAGGAGAGATTGATAGATACGGGAGAACGAGAAGGAAGTGAGTAGAGATTGTGTGGTTTTGGTACGGTGTGTATCCAATTTTCCAAAGGATCCCACCTGCCACAGGCAAAGCTCATCTGGGAATTCCTGTCCAGGTGGGGGGTATGTAAACAAGCGAGCACACACACACACACACACACACACACACACACACACACACACACACAAACCGAGGGGCTGAATAAAAAATAACAGAGAACACACTCACACCCAGGTGCGCCTCACCGTCTGTCCACAGCACAATCCACTCCCCCCCCCGACTCCCTCCATAACCAATAGAGCACACACATCCAGCATCACACACACACACACACGTATGAAGATGCATTCATACATATACATCACACAAACACGGTTACATTTCAGATATACACATGATAGATTTCTGCACACACATATATAACACAGCCCACACACACACACACACACATGCACAGCTGAAGCATGGTCCCAGATGGTGTTTCCGTGTGTGTGTAGCCTTGGGATCCGTGAGGATGCTGGAGACATCTGCTCCACAGGGGCTAGAGGAGGGGTGGGGGAGGTTAGTGGAGGCAAACGAAACAACCACGATTTCATATTAGTTCCAAATGATTGGGAAATTTCCCTGAGACACCAGAGACTCGTGGTGGTGGTGGTGGGGGCCTCGCTTGGTGCTTTGAGTTAACTGTTACAGGCCCTTAGAGGGATACGGCTGGACTTACATATGTGGTTTAAATCACTGGAGACGAGAGAATTCCCTGATTTTCCTTCACTCATTTAAACCACTCACTATCTCCTATCTTTCCCAACTGTGTGTGTGTGTGAGTGTGAGTGTGTGTGTGTGAGTGTGTGTGTGTCCGTGTGTGCTTCACAGGCGCATCTGGTGGCAGGCCTGTTAGTGCAAAGAGACAGAAGGGTCATCATGGGAGCGCTTGATTGGTTGCCAGTGAAACACTAAAGCTTGCCAGGAGAGGAAACAGTGCAGTTGTGGCACATACACACAAAAACACGCACACACATGAACCAGATCAGACCATTGAACACTCTCTGAAGTGCTGAAATATTGTCTTTCACATCCCCTTGGTGATAGTGACAGTGCTTTAAGTTCCAATATATACAGATGTCAATCTTCATCTGATCTTCTCTGTGTTTTCTAGCTCTGATTTCCATACTTCAGCTTAATTTTATGCTTCCAAAATGAGAGCACATAAGACTACCTCTGTGAAACCATAACTGTTTAATCTATAAGGTTCTGGTTTTTACACTTTCTTCCAAATCTCAGTGTTTCCCAGGACTAACCTCCAGTGCCTATCATTGTTTAAGTCTCTGCAGACTGCTCTTATTTCCAGTTTGCTCCCACCAGTGTGACAGTGTCATAGCAATCACTGCTAACTATTGGTGTCAGAAGTGGGATCGGGGTTGTCTTCATGCTTGGAATCTGTCTGACAGTACAATACGCCCCCAGACTCCCGCTACAGTTGGGGGAAAAAAAAAGAAATATATGTCTGCTAAAGACATAAATGGTTCACACATATTCACTCCCACCTGCTTCAGACTTAACTCTTTCACACAGGGAGTGAAGGTTTTACACGCCCCCACACTCCCATAGACTTTCACACGTCTCCAGCTGGAGAACTGAGGAGGAATCGTATTTAATGCCTTGTTTGATGCGGAGGGGCCACAGAAATAGACTACAAAACAAGAGTCTAAAAACAAGTTTAAAAAGAGAACATTATCACATCACTCACTTGTTAGGAAGATTAGAAGTAAACTTACTGAAGAAGAAATCTGTCTATTGTCTCATCAGTTAAATGTGACGGTATTGTGAGGGTCTTTTGTTTTTTTGTGTTTGAACGTGTGCTTGTGCTTTCGAGTGTGTTCAGACATCCAGTGTGTACGAGTGAGTGTGTGCGCAAGAGATAATAACCATATTTAACATCTTATGACATTCCAATTTCATACATGTCGTCAGAGCAACGCATTGAAAAACAAGACACTGCTCCATTTTTCACAGGTTCTGCTTTGCTCTCTCGCTCCCTTGCTCCCTCGCTCCCTCGCATATTTTCATGTCTCCCACGTTCTTTTCTCGCCTCTCTCTCTCTCTTTCTCTCTCCCTCCCTCCCCTCTGTCTCCTCTCTCTGTCCGTCTGCTTGTCTTTCGCACTCAGCAGCTGCCGTGTCCATACTGTACAGTGTGTGCTATTTCTGAATGAAGCCTTCTTCTCATGCAGCCAGCCTGTGAGCTTCGCTGAAGCCAGACCACAACTAGCTGACTGTGGCTGTATGGTGGCCATGCTCATACACAGAGAAAGCCTGGAGTTGGCACCTGAAAGAGAGAGAGAGAAACAGAGAGAAAGAGATGAGACAGAAAAAACATACAGTGGCACAGTTGAGGTTATTATAGCTACAGATGTGCTTTGGCTCTAAAACAAAGAGCAGTTTTATATTGGCTTTAGTTATTTTCCCCCTTGTTCCTTTGAAGACATGCACTTATGCTATGAAATATTGCTCAGCCCAAAAACTATAAAGCTTGGAGTTTTATATACTGTAGGAATACTACATCTCTAAACCAGTTATTACAGCCTAGGAGTAACAAAGCTCCATCATCAACAGCCAAGATTTCTTGGTTCTTTTCTATATCTTTATGCTTTCTGATTGCATCATTTACAGAGTCCTCTGATTGACTCATTGAAACTAATGGGAGTGATTGGCAAACAGCCAGAAGGACAGGGAGTAATGCACTGCCATCAACCGATAAGGAAATTAAACAATCTAATCAGAAAATCATGATTGTTCAAGTCCCCTTCAATAAAAATCAAATTATTTTTTTTTAGTGTAGTCAATTAAATAAGCAACAATTTGTTGATTAAAACCACCTCTCTCTTTTCCTCCCTCTTCCCCCCCACTTTTTTTTGTTGATCCCATTTTTTTTTTCGCCAGGACTGTCCTCGCCTGGTTCACTTAAGAAGCCGGGGAAGTTTGATTTCAACGCCCTGACTTCCCAGACGAGGTCCCCCCGCATGGCGTTCACACACCACCCGCTGCCTGTGCTGGCAGGAGTGAGACCAGGTGAGAGCCCTGCCATGAACCCAACAACCCCCCCAACCCCCCCCCCCCCCCCCCCCCCCCTTTTATAATCTGAAAAAGAGAGAGAAGGAAAGGAAGTGTCAAACGTGATCTTTAGGTTTCCATATTTATGCCCAAACTCCCCCCCTGGAAACAAACCAAAGATATTCCACCACCGTGTGCCTAAAAAATGGGAAAATCCAACTTTCCTATCCTACAGTTGCAACTGTTGAGAAGCAAAGATGCTTGCAGAGTTTCACCTGTTCAGTGTTACTGCTATCATCATGGCTTGGCCTAAATTTCTCTCTCTCTCTCTTTCAGCCTCTCTCCATCCATCCATTTTTACCACCATCTTTGTGCCTGTATGTTTTTAATATTGTCATTGCATGGTACCATCGCTGCATCCATGCCTTTTTGTGACTGATTTGCCTCACATCCTTACTGCTTCATGCATTTTAGTCTGTTTTAGTTCAGTTTAATTGCATTTTTTGAACTGTGGTTGTATGTGTTTTGGTTGGTCGTGTTTTCAGAAGTCAGTTATTGCATTTCAACGGACACATATCGCAGCTGTTTGTTCTCGTACAATGAACTTGACAGTGTTAAGTTAACGTGCCAAGTGAGGCTGTTGACACAATTTCTAATTGAATTTGTGTGATAAAAAGCCTTTTTTTAATAGGAGCAAGACAAAAAAATGACATATGTGTATCAACATTAGGTCTCCATCAGTCTTTGCTTTCATTTTCTCTTTTCTAAAAGATTTGTCCTGCAGGTTTTTCCTTCTTTTGTTTGAACAAGAGAACAGAACAAATACAGGGTGTTAAAGGATAAGTGAAAAGTGCACTGACATTCTTTAACTAATCTCCAATGTTTCAATTAATACACTAAGAGCAAGATGTCCTCCTAAGAGTGTTTTGGTCCTATAGCATAACCGACATGGTTTCTCCATCTCCAGTCAGAGAATTCCCAGAGTCTCCTGGATCCAAGTTTGCCAACAAGTCCCTGTAGGCTTGTCTCACTTTTCAAAGGAATAAAAATGTC